>NC_069503.1:1010249359-1010516859 GCF_027579735.1 Bombina bombina
AACAAAATAAATTAACTCTTATTAAATAAATTATTCCTATTTAAAGCTAAATACTTACCTGTAAAATAAACCCTAATATAGCTACAATATAAATTATAATTATATTATAGCTATTTTAGGATTTATATTTATTTTACAGGTAACTTTGTATTTATTTTAACCAGGTACAATAGCTATTAAATAGTTAATAACTATTTAATAGCTAAAATAGTTAAAATAATTACAAAATTACCTGTAAAATAAATCCTAACCTAAGTTACAATTAAACCTAACACTACACGATCAATAAATAAATTAAATAAAATACCTACAATTATCTACAATTAAACCTAACACTACACTATCAATAAATTAATTAAATACAATATCTACAAATAAATACAATGAAATAAACTAACTAAAGTACAAAAAATAAAAAAGAACTAAGTTACAAAAAATAAAAAAATATTTACAAACATTAGAAAAATATTACAACAATTTTAAACTAATTACACCTACTCTAAGCCCCCTAATAAAATAACAAAGACCCCCAAAATAAAAAAATGCCCTACCCTATTCTAAATTAAAAAAGTTCAAAGCTCTTTTACCTTACCAGCCCTGAACAGAGCCCTTTGTGGGGCATGCCCCAAAGAATTCAGCTCTTTTGCCTGTAAAAAAAAAAATACAATACCCCCCCCAACATTACAACCCACCACCCACATACCCTTAATCTAACCCAAACCCCCCTTAAATAAACCTAACACTAAGCCCCTGAAGTGTTATTGGCAGCCAATAGAATGCGAGCTCAATCTGATTGGCTGATCCGATCAGCCAATCGGATTGAACTTGATTCTGATTGGCTGATTCCATCAGCCAATCAGAACTTTCCTACCTTAATTCCGATTGGCTGATAGAATCCTATCAGCCAATCGGAATTCGAGGGACGCCATCTTGGATGACGTCCCTTAAAGGAACCGTCATTCGTCGGTGAAGATGGATGTTCCGCGTCGGCGGGATGAACATGGATCCGGAAGAAAGAAGATTGAAGATGCCGCTTGATAGAAGACTTCAGCCGGATCATGGACCTCTTCAGCTCCTGCTTGGATGAAGACTTCAGCCGGATCATGGACATCTTCAGCCCCCCGCTTGGGCTTGGATCAAGACATCGGAGCCAGGTAGGAAGATCTTCAGGGGCTTAGTGTTAGGTTTATTTAAGGGGGATTTGGGTTAGATTAGGGGTATGTGGGTGGTGGGTTGTAATGTTGGGGGGTGGTATTGTGTTTTTTTACAGGCAAAAGAGCTGAATTCTTTGGGGCATGCCCCGCAAAGGGCCCTGTTCAGGGCTGGTAAGGTAAAAGAGCTTTGAACTTTTTTAATTTAGAATAGGGTAGGGCATTTTTTTATTTTGGGGGTCTTTGTTATTTTATTAGGGGGCTTAGAGTAGGTGTAATTAGTTTAAAATTGTTGTAATATTTTTCTAATGTTTGAAAATATTTTTTTATTTTTTGTAACTTAGTTCTTTTTTATTTTTTGTACTTTAGTTAGTTTATTTCATTGTATTTATTTGTAGATATTGTATTTAATTAATTTATTGATCGTGTAGTGTTAGGTTTAATTGTAACTGAGATTAGGATTTATTTTACAGGTAATTTTGTAATTATTTTATCTAGGTAGCTATTAAATAGTTATTAACTATTTAATAGCTATTGTACCTGGTTAAAATAAATACAAAGTTACCTGTAAAATAAATATAAATCCTAAAATAGCTATAATATAATTATAATTTATATTGTAGCTATATTAGGGTTTATTTTACAGGTAAGTATTTAGCTTTAAATAGGTATAATTTATTTAATAAGAGTTAATTTATTTCGTTAGATTTAAATTATATTTAACTTAGGGGGGTGTTAGGGTTAATCCATTTATTACAGTAGCGGCGAGATTCGGTCAGAAGACTAGGGGTTAATAATTGAAGTTAGGTGTCGGCGATGTTAGGGAGGGCAGATTAGGGGTTAATGCTATTTATTATAGGGTTATTGAGGCGGGAGTGAGGCGGATTAGGGGTTAATAACTTTATTATAGTAGCGGTGCGGTCCGCTCGGCAGATTAGGGGTTAATAAGTGTAGGCTTCGCTGAACATGACCTTGTCTTCTAGATAGCCAATAAATAGGTACGCGTAGCTTGGGGCAAACTTGGTGCCCATCGCCGTACCTTGAACTTGGGTATTTATGTATTTATGTATTTTGGGTAAGTAATAAAACTCAGGATTTCTTGTGTGCTTCTCAATAAGAAATTCCATTTCTTTCCCATTCAATATACCTTTCTTGTATGCTAGTTTTAATAGTGATTCCAATTCTCTTTTTTGTTTATGCAATGGATTTTATCTTTTTATATGTATTTTCGTCATTCAATAATCTGACTCTTTAAAATAATCTATTGATTAACGATCCCGCCCCCTTTGTCAGCTTGCTTTATTACCACATTTTTATTACTTTTGAGTTGTTTTAATGTTTCTTGTTCTTTTTGGGTTAAATTTGATCTTCTAGGTTTATCTATTTTTAAATTCTCAATATCTTGTTTTACTAATTTTTCAAAGAGTTCAACATTTTTTCCTTTTTCATTTGTAGGATAAAAAATTGACTTAGGTTTCAACTCTGTCTGTATAAATGCTTTACTTGCTGGCTGTAAGTCTCTAGTAATTGTTTTTTTTTAGGAAATATCATTTTGTGTTAAACTCCTTACAAATTTATTTACATTGATGAGAGTATCAATTTTTTTTTAATTTAGTGGTAGGGGCAAATGATAATCCTTTTTTCAAAACATTAGTCTCTTCTTTTGTTAATTGTATATTACTCAAATTGAATATTCCCTTACTATCTACCTCATTTTCTTGTGTGATTCCCTTAATTCCCCTTCCTCAATTACCTCTCTTGTTCTTTTTTTCATTTTTAGTCTTTCTATTTGTCTTGTATCCTCCTCTAAAAAAGATTTTGATGTCCCATGTCTGTTATATGACTCTTTCTCGTGCCAATTATAGTTAAATGAATCATTTTGTTTCCAGGCATTTTTATGTTCATTCTCTAGTGGTGTAAATCTATTTTTTGTTGGAATTTTCCAATTACTGTTACTTTTATTAGGTCCTTGTTTGAACCCTTTTCTTGGAGTGATCCACTTTTCTCTTTTATATGATTCATTTGTATTTGGCCTATCATAATATATATGTTCTTTATCTCTGTTTTCCCTTTGTTGTCGATTATCATATGTGTTGTTTTCCATTTATTAATGTTCCCTTCCTTTCTCCATGTGTTTTGGTTACCTCTGGATTGATACTCTCCAAAATTCTTGATACCATAATAGAAATCCTTATTATTACTTCTCTTATAATTATCAAAGTATTTGTCTCCTCTATATTCCCTTTTTCTTTTTTAATTTGATTTTTTTTAGAGAAAACTTTCCAATTATCATTTTGGATTTCCTGTGGAATATCTATATTTTCCCTTTGTTCTTCTGATTTTTCTAAAGAATTCATAGGTATGATATCATTATCAGATGTACTAAAATTATTATAATCTGAGAAGTCTCTGTTCATCTTTTGGTTTTTTATCTCTAGAGTGTCTTTTTTTATTGATTTTAAACATGTAATCATTTATTTTTCCATAGATTTAAACTCTTCATCTTCTCTAAAGGGAGATAATTCATTACTAAAATACTCAGTTGTATTCTCATAATCTCTAAGGGATATATTTCTAGATTTAATGATAATTAAGTTTCCCTTAAAGTTTCATACCATTCTTTCTGTAAGTTTTCCTGCAACTCAAATGTACAATCCTTTATCAACCTTAGTCCTCTTGGGACCATATTTAAATTGATATATATTTGTAAATAACTTACTTCTAATTTTTGTTTTAATTCTTTGGTTAGAATTTTTTCTAAATTTTCACATGTACCTTTTAAATCCAAACTTGCCAATGGATAATCAACTATATTAGTATTTTCTAGTTGTTCAATATCTGCAAACATGTTTTTCCTAGTATTGAAAATATCCATTTTTAGATAGGATCTCTATGGGATGGGATAAAAAGTGGTAACAAACAATAAAATACCCTATATAATTAGCCAAGCTTCCCCTAGTGAAGTGAAATCCCAATCACTTCAATGAATACAAATAAAAGTTAACAAATGAGGGGAGCACTACAAGAAAGCAGCTATATATGAGATCAAAAGAGCTATGGAAAAACACTGGTAAACGTTAAACTTATTCTATAAAATAGCAAAAAGTCTTATGCAATACATACATACAACATTAATTTATTAATTGACAACAATGTTACATATAACCACCGGTGGTGTAAAAAATGTTAAAAAATATATTAAAAATATATGTGTAAAAAAGGGCTCCTAAAAAGATGTGGGCTTTCCAGGAATGAAACCCTAAATGTCCAAACATGTATTATAAAACAATAGGTCTATACCAAATTATAAAAATCACTGCTGGCAAATGCTCTGTTTTTGTATTCCAATGTAAATAGCATGTAAGGAGGGGTATGGGAGAAAGTTCTGCTGTTGGTAAATGCAATATAGTGTGATACACTTAGCTTCAATACTTTACGTTCCTGATGTCTGCTTAGTCCATGACTCTCACTTTCCCCAGAATCCGAAATCACTATCGATTTCTCCACTCTTATGTTCCGTGACTTGGCTTCCCTTAGATCTGGAGCCCATTGTATCACCTTTCAAGACTCTGCCGTTACTTGTTCCAGATCCTAGTTCTGGGTCATGTGTTCAAATCACAGGTTTGATCTTTGAGAAAAGTATATCAAGTATACAAAGTATCCAACTTGAATGTATCAAACTTGAATGTATCAAACACTTGTTGCATTGAACTCATCAGAGCACCCTAATCTTGGAGTTAGAAACGGCTTATCATCATCTACGCGTTTCAGCTTTACAGCCTTTTTCAAGATGGAACTTCTCTTACCCATACTCCCCTATTTATCCGCAAATTTCTTAATTGATGATCTTCCTTTCATTTTTTTCTCTTAAAGGTGTAGTCATTTGTTATAGCCATATCATGAAAGTTTTTCTTGAGGCCAATGTTTTCAAAAACAACTCAATCTAAGACCCCTCTTACAAAATAATCTATTACTGTTCATAATAGATTAAGAAGGTTAGGGTAAAGGTGATGGACTGGCCAAGCATGTTTTCAGACCTAAACCATATTGAGCATCTGTGGGGCACCCTCAAACAAAAAGTGGGGGAGCGCAAGATCTCTAACATCCACCAGCTCTGTGATGTCATCATGGAGGAGTGGAAGAGAATTCCAGTGGCAACCTATGAAGCTCTGGTGAACTCCATGCCCAAGAGGGTTAATATGAGCCACGATGCACAAGATGTAAAATACACAAAACTGTACTTTAAAACAGACCACAACTGCTCCTTCTCCACATCTGAATTTATGATGCTGCCTTTACTGTAAAACTGCGCCAACATAAGTATAGTAGTATAATGCACCATATGTTGTAAGTAGTAACTCCCCCTATAAATTTCCAGATCCGAATATAAGCGATACACACCCATGCATGCCCAATGCAATACATTCCCAATCATCCACGCTAATACCCCACACATATGCATGGTGTCACAATACCTCCACTAAATACTATAAACCCACTTGCAGGCACACAGATCTTATACAAATGTATTTAATAATTAGTGCATGCAGGCTGCATCATCACATATATGCGGCACAACATGATACTATACACACATTATGCTGCACACTTCTAAAAAGACATGCACACTCCAGACCATGTGCTAGGCTGAGTCACATGCGGGGCTGGCATCCTGTTGCAGCTACAGCCAGCTGAGGAGTGATTGTTGCAGGGTTGTCAAAACAGAGGAGGAGGCAATGTATCATCTTACTTTAATTTAAAGGCTCAGTTTATATGGCACATCTGTATTGATGGAAACATCTATGATATAGTGTAAAGTACACTGTGAATGTTGTACTGTGCATTTGTAGGGCTGTGCAATATGTGCACTGTATTTCATGCACTTTATATATCCAGCGTTCTTGGTCACTAAGGGATAGATAATAGTAATTTTGTATGGATTTTGGCGGTGCTCGTTTGTTTATGTAATATACACATATTTCTTCTTTGAGGCAACTGCACTATGTTAGTTCTGGTCACTCCGCCCCTAAGTGCACTCTATGCAAATGAGGTGAGTGCACTGAGGTGGAATATTTGCTGGTATCTCAGGTCCAGACACCTCTGACTTCATCTTTCAGAAGCTACCGCGCAGTCTGTATGAAAGTAATACATTAACGTAAAAATAATAATAAAAAGGTAATAATAATAAATGAGAAAATATTAAAATATTCTAGGGGCAGCATTTCCCAACTCGCCTATTTTGTAGTCATCCCAGACCACCGGGCGACCTCTGTGTGTGTGTATATATATATATATATATATATATATATATATTACTTATAACACACCATCAGAAAGGCCTAGAGACCCCATGACCCCTTATTATAAAGCCCACTACAATCCAATTTTTAAAATATACTCCCTATATAGGTTTTTAATAGCCAGGTGATCACTGTGGTAATAGGGTTCTGTCATTAAAAACAAAAGTGTTTTTATTTCATGAAAGGAGCCCCTACATTCACATAAACATTATATAAGTATACCTAAAGGCTCTAGTTTATATGAGGATAACCCCCTTCTTCTTTGTTTTGACTATAGAGTTTAGTAAAAAACACACGTTTACAGCCTTGTTTATTAAAATGTTCATAGATTTTTAGAGGAGGTCCCTAGGCACTTATATTCGGCAATCAAAAAGGTTTAGATACCCCTAAAATTCCTTGTTTTAAAGCCCAAAAGCCTCTCTTTTAAGTAAAGATCCTATATAAGTGTTTAATAGGCAGGTGATTACTGTGGTAATAGTGATCACCTGGCATTAATAAATGTGCATTTATTTGAGTAGAGGCTTAACGGATCCCCTATGTGCAGATCAAAGTTATATAACTATTCCCAACGGCCCTAATTTATATGAGGATAACCCCTTCTTCTTTTGACTATAGAGTTTAGAAAAAAAGAAAAAAACACACACAATTGTTTACCACTTTATTAAAATTTTAATAAAAATATACATTTTTCTACATATTTTTTTGTAGAGTTCTCACATGTCATGAAATGTAGATAACATAATGGTATAGTTTGAATCTGCTGGGTCTGAAAAAATAAATAATATATAATATTTGAGGGTTTCTCGCTGAAACATGGTCTATAGTAAGGGCTTAAATATGAGCAGCATTTAAAAACTCCAAAACAGCTCAGCAGTTGAATGGTTAAAAACACTAGTTTAAAGGGATAGTCAACACAAAAATTGTTATAGTTTAAAAATATAGATAATGCCTTTACTACCCATCCCCCAGTTTTGAAAAAAATGGTTATACTAACTTACTTTATAACCTTTAAACCTTTAAATTGTTGTCTGTTTCTAAGTCCCTAAAGACAGCCCCATGATCAAATGCTTTTGTATTTGCTTTTCACATCAGGGGAAGCTAGTTCATGTGAGCTATATATATAACATTGTGCTGACGCCCGTGGATTCTAACAACACAGCACTAATTGGCTTTAATGCAAGTCATGTGATCAGGGGGCAGTCAGAAGATGCATAGAAACAAGGTAATCACAGAGGTAAAAAGTGTATTAATATAACCATGCAAAAACTGGGGAATGGGTAATAAAGGGATTAGCTATCTTTTAAAACAATAAAACAAATTGAGTTGACTGTCCCTTTAATTGCAAACAGGCTGACATTAAATTAAAAAAAGGGAACTCAAACTTCTTGCATTTCAGCCTGAATTGGACTAGATTTGAAAACAACACAATACCTTCTCCCAGATACAGGAACCTAGAGTAATGAAAATATAACAACATCTGTGCAACTCAGTAGCTATTTAGCAATGCTCATTTACTTTTTTAAGGATGTTTGAAAGCAATTAGCCTGATAAACAATTATACCATGTAAATAGGAAGGCCATTTTTATTGCTTTCTACTTACAAGAAAGAATGTGCTTAATGTCTGCTGTCTGAGGTCAGTTACTTATTAATCTATTAACCTAACTGGGTGATTTAAAGATATTTTGATTGTTTTTCAAAGGCAAAGAATAGAACACATCTTATTTTAAAGGTATATCATGGCTTTAAGAGACATTAAACACTTTGAGATGGTAATATAAAATGATAAATCTTATATATAAAAATAATATTTTCTTTATTTATTTTGTCCCCTTTTCCTGTCATTCCATTCTGAAGTTGTGAGCTTTTCATTTTCTTTTAGAAATAGAAGTGCAGAACTCTGTTATATTCCACACAGCCATTGGCTGCACTCTCTAGTGACCTATATATAACTGTCCCTTATTGGCCACAGCAGAGAAGGTAAACCTAAATTACAACATGGCAGCTACCATTGTTTCATAGACACTAAAACTTTACACTTATTTTGTCACTATTTAAACAACTAATGAAACTTTAAAAAAATATATCTACAGGTTATTCTTAGGCTAATCTTTTTTTTTAATGCATCATTCTAGCTAGCATGTATTTAGTGTTATTTTCCCTTTATTCTCTTAATTTTGTAATATATAAATTAAATGCTAATAATAAACAAAATGGCAATTTCAGGAAGTTAGCACTTACATCACAGATTAAAGGGCCTATACAGGGAGTGCAGAATTATTAGGCAAGTTGTATTTTTGAGGATTAATTTTATTATTGAACAACAACCATGTTCTCAATGAACCCAAAAAACTAATTAATATCAAAGCTGAATAGTTTTGGAAGTAGTTTTTAGTTTGTTTTTAGTTATAGCTATTTTAGGGGGATATCTGTGTGTGCAGGTGACTATTACTGTGCATAATTATTAGGCAACTTAACAAAAAACAAATATATACACATTTCAATTATTTATTTTTACCAGTGAAACCAATATAACATCTCAACATTCACAAATATACATTTCTGACATTCAAAAACAAAACAAAAACAAATCAGTGACCAATATAGCCACCTTTCTTTGCAAGGACACTCAAAAGCCTGCCATCCATGGATTATGTCAGTGTTTTGATCTGTTCACCATCAACATTGCGTGCAGCAGCAACCACAGCCTCCCAGACACTGTTCAGAGAGGTGTACTGTTTTCCCTCTCAGAGAGGTGTACTGTTTTCCCTCCTTGTAAATCTCACATTTGATGATGGACCACAGGTTCTCAATGGGGTTCAGATCAGGTGAACAAGGAGGCCATGTCATTAGATTTTCTTCTTTTATGCCCTTTCTTGCCAGCCACGCTGTGGAGTACTTGGACGCGTGTGATGGAGCATTGTCCTGCATGAAAATCATGTTTTTCTTGAAGGATGCAGACTTCTTCCTGTACCACTGCTTGAAGAAGGTGTCTTCCAGAAACTGGCAGTAGGACTGGGAGTTGAGCTTGACTCCATCCTCAACCCGAAAAGGCCCCACAAGCTCATCTTTGATGATACCAGCCCAAACCAGTACTCCACCTCCACCTTGCTGGCGTCTGAGTCGGACTGGAGCTCTCTGCCCTTTACCAATCCAGCCACGGGCCCATCCATCTGGCCCATCAAGACTCACTCTCATTTCATCAGTCCATAAAACCTTAGAAAAATCAGTCTTGAGATATTTCTTGGCCCAGTCTTGATGTTTCAGCTTGTGTGTCTTGTTCAGTGGTGGTCGTCTTTCAGCCTTTCTTACCTTGGCCATGTCTCTGAGTATTGCACACCTTGTGCTTTTGGGCACTCCAGTGATGTTGCAGCTCTGAAATATGGCCAAACTGGTGGCAAGTGGCATCTTGGCAGCTGCACGCTTGACTTTTCTCAGTTCATGGGCAGTTATTTTGCGCACGCTTCTTGCGACCCTGTTGACTATTTTGAATGAAACGCTTGATTGTTCGATGATCACGCTTCAGAAGCTTTGCAATTTTAAGAGTGCTGCATCCCTCTGCAAGATATCTCACTATTTTTTACTTTTCTGAGCCTGTCAAGTCCTTCTTTTGACCCATTTTGCCAAAGGAAAGGAAGTTGCCTAATAATTATGCACACCTGATATAGGGTGTTGATGTCATTAGACCACACCCCTTCTCATTACAGAGATGCACATCACCTAATATGCTTAATTGGTAGTAGGCTTTCGAGCCTATACAGCTTGGAGTAAAACAACATGCATAAAGAGGATGATGTGGTCAAAATACGCATTTGCCTAATAATTCTGCACTCCCTGTATGTTGATTGATAACTTTTAATAGTGTGTAGTGCTAATAATAGGTAACATCAGCAAATAACCTGTTAAGCTCCGAAACTGTAGATATGTGTATGTTTGTTGTTTTAACCGAATTGGTTTATTGAGCCAGCGAAAACTTTTTACTTTCAACTTGCAATATGAGTGCTACTCGATGCGCGCAGAAAGCTTATTTCCAGCAGAGTTAGCACGAGAGTGGGAGAGTTAAAAACCACTTCACTTGTAATCTGGCCCTATGTGTTTAGGAATACTCCACCATGCCTGTGTTATCTGAAATTTATAAAGTCATATGTTGACTATAACAAAAAATCAGTATGAGGAAAAGTTATAATGGGTGAGAAATCATTCCAAAGGGTGCTGACCAGAAATCAAATAAGCACATACACTGACCATATAAACACAGCAGTTCAGAAGTTAGTCTAGTGTGATCCGTCACACCCCTTGGTACACAGATGCTGCCAAATGATAGTAGGAACACCTCAATCCTACTATCCGGCAAGAGGTTTAAAGATATCACAGACCTTATGGTTACCACATACAAAAAACGCTAGTTGCACAGAATATGTAGATACAAGTAACACAGCTCCCCAGTTACGATTGTGCACATACCTTCAGTTGCATGAATTCTAGGTGGACTGCGTCCTGATATACCGTACATGCAGTGGTGAATGTGTCAGCAGCCGTCCAAACGATCAGGAGAGCATCGGTCTTCAGTCTAAACCAGTCATCCGTATTTAAAGAGCCAACCCTGCAGCCCATTGTCAGAAACTCTGTGCTCACTCGGGCCAAAAGTTAAATGAACAATGAAGAGTATGAGAAGCACATGAGTTAAAGCAAGCAAATCATTTAATGGACAGATCCAAAAAACAAGTACATCCAAAGTGTGAGGAGTATATACTCCCGGTTAAAAGTGCAGAGAAAATAGTGGGAAAATAAGTGCAAGGGCACCTAAACAAAACGGCTTATGCGTTTCGGCCTAAGCCTTACTCATAGCCTTCTAAAAAGTGCACCAAACTAGCGTGCTATAAAAACTAGCCCACACACTGATTGGCCGCCAGACAAGCCTCCTTTCTAATAGCCGTCCAATCACAGAGGTGTAAATATACACACCTCCATTCCACACATACACCCCCCTCCCCTCTGCTGTCAAGTTACCTTTCAAAATACCTATATCGGCACTAACGCCAAGTGTGGTAAGAAACAGCGGGGCATCCGTCCCCTTCTTAATTCATGTGTATCAAGTGGTGCCACAGCACCATATTGTGCCAATAAGCGGCGTCAAACAACAGTCAATCCGTGGCCCATGGATTATGACACACCCACTGTGATGTACATCCAATACGAGTTCAGAGCCAAGCATCATAGTGTACAAGGGCTGAGTATTAACAGCGCTGTACGGCCATAGAGCCCCAATCTGCTCATGCGCGTAAACATATCAACACAGCCCATACATTATGAGGTGACCCCAGACGGAGACCCCAGCCCTGAAAACCTGTATACTTAAGTAAATCACACGGGATATATGAGATTACATAAAAGCAAACTCCAATAAACCTGAGTAATAGGATAGTTAGACTGATAAGGGAAAGGTGAGACTGAAAATTGTATCACCTTAT
Organism: Bombina bombina; assembly: GCF_027579735.1. NCBI lineage: Eukaryota > Metazoa > Chordata > Amphibia > Anura > Bombinatoridae > Bombina > Bombina bombina. The sequence goes on from NC_069503.1 coordinate 1,010,261,280, forward strand.
ACAATAAAGATGGAACCTGCTGTTAGGGTAGCTTCCCTAAGACTTATCATATATTAGACACATCTGGATAGCCAGGGGCCCCTAGACAGGCAAATGGACAAGTACACAGGTACAAAGAAATCAGGCAGGATAGGAGAGCAGGAGAGGGTTCCTAAACCGACCAAAAATTAGTTAGGTTGAACTCGGAATTGAGGCTCTCTGGAAACCTAGTTTTTAATTTAAAAATCCAGAAGGCCTCCCTCTCCCCCAGTTTCAAGGTGCGATCAGTCAACCCCCTAGGGGCCCCTGGCTATCCAGATGTGTCTAATATATGATAAGTCTTAGGGAAGCTACCCTAACAGCAGGTTCCATCTTTATTGTATAAGGTGATACAATTTTCAGTCTCACCTTTCCCTTATTAGTCTAACTATCCTATTACTCAGGTTTATTGGAGTTTGCTTTTATGTAATCTCATATATCCCATGTGATTTACTTAAGTATACAGGTTTTCAGGGCTGGGGTCTCCATCCGGGGTCACCTTATAATGTATGGGCTGTGTTGATATGTTTACGCGCATGAGCAGATTGGGGCTCTATGGCCGTACAGCGCTTTTAATACTCAGCTCTTGTACACTATGACGCTTGGCTCTGAACTCGTATTGGATGTACATCACAGTGGGTGTGTCATAATCTGTGGGCCACGGATTGACTGTTGTTTGACACCGCTTATTGGCACCACTTGATGCACATGAATTAAGAAGGGGACGGACGCCCCGCTGTCTCTTACCACACTTGGCGTTAGTGCCGATATAGGTATTTTGAAAGGTAACTTGACAGCAGAGGGGAGGGGGGTGTATGTGTGGAATGGAGGTGTGTGTATTTACACCTCTGTGATTGGCCGGCTATTAGAAAGGAGGCTTGTCTGTCAGCCAATCAGTGTGTGGGCTAGTTTTTATAGCACGCTAGTTTGGTGCACTTTTTAGAAGACTATGAGTAAGGCTTAGGCCGAAACACGTAAGCCGTTTTGTTTAGGTGCCCTTGCACTTATTTTTCCACTATTTTCTCTGCACTTTTAACCGGGAGTATACACTCCTCACACTTTGGATGTACTTGTTTTTTGGATCTGTCCATTAAATGATTTGCTTGCTTTAACTTGTGTGCTTCTCATACTCTTCATTGTTCATATGTTGACTATACTAGCTCATCTCTCTTATAGGACCAGTAAATACACTAGATTTGCATAATCAACAAATGCATGATAGAAAGACAATGCAATAATGTTTAGTCTGAACTTCAACTGAGTAGTAGATTTTTTTCTGACACATTTCAAAGTTATGTCTATTTCCACTCCTGCACATGCTCAATTGGAGCTGGTGACTCAAAAGGGTTAAATGTAAAAAGATTGTGCGCATTTTGTTAATTAAAGTAAATTGGAAAGTTGTTTAAAATTGCAGGTTCTATCTGAATCGCGAAAGTTTAATTTTGGCTTGAGTGTCCCTTTATCAAGAGAGAAGACTTTATTTGATTTAATTGTTTGCTATGGAAATGTTATTGTCAAGTAGAAATGTTATTAAAAAAATTAAGAAAGAGCAAAAATAACTCAAGTTAGGCTAAAGTTAGGACACAAATGCTCGAGCTCCCATGGAGAGGGGCTTGGACTTTTTAGCTCTCAGAGAAAACCTTAAGTCTATGCTGAGCTAATTTCTTTTACCTAAATGAAGATGTTTGGCTTGCCAAAATTCCAATATCCCATGATGATTTTTCCTTTTTTTATTTTTTTATTCAACTCCATCATTACATGATAATACCTCCCACCAGTAGTGGACCTACTGAACAGAGGGCCCTGGTACAACATTTTTTGTGCCCCTCAAGGTAACACTTTTAAAACAATAGTAATAATATACATGCTGCTCTATATAATGATTTTGAGTATATAGATAAGATGGACCTGAAACCTGCACTAATAAAAGGATTAGGATTGTACACATGCCTTTATATAGCCTGGCTGCTATGCCCCTCCCCAGAACGTGGGCCCTGGTGCCTTCACACTTGCTACACCAATAGTAGTTCCTCCCCTGCCTCCCACCAACTGCTGGATGATTTCTGCGATGCAGGAGCTTGAGGGCTATGGCCTACTGGTATTTTGTGGGCAGGATCTTCATGAGTGAGTGGAGGGTTTATGTAAAGAGAGGCAGAATTACAGAGGTGTTTTGTGGGCAGAATTTGGATGGGGCTCAGTCAGTCCCTTAAAACCAACACACCGAGGAGCTTCAGACAGAAAGTGGACCATACCTCCCAGATTCTTGATATGAGATATGCATATTTGCTTCCTGAATAGGAACATTCTCCCTTTTAACTCTTTCTGCTTTAGGCCATTATTATCAATTTGCAATGCATTATTAGCATGATAATAAACTACATAAGCAAGGTAATTGGAAACTTCTTTTTAATATAATGCTTATTTTATCTAAATTCTGAAAGTGTTTATATTGATTTTTTTATTTAGGGTTTATTTATGCTGCTCTCATGAAAAATGCTTTTTGACTAATCATAAACAGAACTTGATGGCCATTACTGACATGCATTCAATTTATGTTGATTAGGCATGTTGTCTGATACATGAACAGCCGAAAACATTATAGAACAAAAATGGACTATACAGGAGCTGTATTGTTTGGCTAATCAGCTTCTTTGTTTGTATTGATGTACAGATGGTTTGGACATTCATGTCCCCTATCCAATACTGCCATAATATTAATAATTATTAAAGTTAGGGACAACCAGTCAGGCATTAAAGGTTGGATTTTAGTCATACAGGCTTGTCCATGTAAGCCTTAACCTAGCATAGGGAGGTGGGACACTAGGGGAAGCTCAGATATTTTTGATCACTTTTACAATAACTTTTGGAACATTAAAGGGACAGTCTACTCAAAATTACACTTTCATGATTCCTTTAGGGCAGGCAATTTTAAAACAGCTTTCCAATTTACTTTTATCATCAAATTTGTTTTGCTCTCTGGGTATTCTTTGTGGAAAGCTAAACCTATGTAGACTCATATGCTAATTTCAAAGCCGTTGAACTGCCTCTTTTCTCAGTGCATTTTGACAATTTTTGACAGTTAGACACTGCTAGTTCATGTGTGTCATATAGATAACATTGTGCTTACTCTAGTGTAGTTTTTTATGAGTTAGCGCTGATTGTCTAAAATGCAAGCCTGTCAAAAGAACTGAGATAAGGGGGCAGTCTGCAGAGGGTTAGATACAAGGTAATCACAGAGGTAAAAAAGTATATTAATATAACAGTGTTGGTTATGCAAAACTGGGGAATGGGTAATAAAGGGATTATCTATATTTTTAAACAATATCAATTCTGGAGTAGACTGTCCCTTTGAGTCATCTTACTTATGCCTCTGTAAACTAGTCCTTAAAATTCAATGTGCAAGTTGTATGTTCTGCGTTGAAAGATATGTTCTTTTAATTGTTTAAATTCTGTAATATAAGATTTTTGTTACAAGTAGTTGTATATATCAGCTGTTCCCATTGGAAAAAATGGTAACAAATTCAAATCCAATATTTAGTTAAAACAATGCCTACATGATGGAAATTTGGTTGAACTGAACAATGGGAAAAAATCTGAAATCTTTTGAACAAAACAATTTTTTTGCCCATGCACATCTATAGTCAATACTGTAAAATCAGGGTTATAATTAAAATTGCCACCAATATTTTATATCCCTAACATCTTTCTATAATGTATTCTATATGTTTACAATAAACATTTTTGCTAAGAATGTTTAATTTGCATCAAAACATACTATAATGCATTTAATTTGCTGAGAAAGTACATGCCTAGCAAAGGAAATAATTGTTTAAAATACATAGTTAAAAAAAAAAAGATTTTTAAACCTTCAGTGTCTGTTATGCCTGTGGGTAGAGTATACTTTCACAGTTTTCAACAAAATCATGCTAAAGATTAGCAGACAGGAGGGTAACGCTGCATAAAAATCTCTTGCATCTGTGTGCAGTTTCTTTTGATGTGTAATGCTGAAACACCAGTCACTTAGCGTAAATTGTTGATGCTGTTAAGATCCTATTTAATTCCTTGGGATTGAAATGTCTGTGCTTTTACCTTGATCTAGACTGAAAAGCTTATGAAGAGCTTCAGGTTGGACAATAGTTAAGCGTTCAATTATATTAAGAATGATAAACAAATTCAGCATTGAATGTCGCTGTGAAGTCATGTATCTTAGGCTAATTAATATGACATAATTTAAGGCTTATTCATGCTACCACCAAAATGTTCTCAATTAAAAACTTACGTAAATTTATATCACAGCTTTTCTAACGTTTGCCTTTTTCCTAAAATCAGTAAATTAAATTAATAAAAAAAAATCATTCTAGTCTTGAAGAGGCCACCAATTTTTACCATATCTGCCACCCAAGATTCATATCTAAGTTCTTCATATAATTTGATATTAAGGTTTAGAAACTTTCTATAAGTTATATTGATCTTTTTTGTTGAAGTTCTGGAGGATACAAAATTAGATTTTGTATTAGTACTCATCTCTACGTTTATTATAGAAGATCTTGGAGATAAGGGAACCAACTGATACCTCAGATGTCTTTGATCATTGACCCGTATTAATATATTTAGGTAATATGGCCAATAGACTGATTCTTGAGCATTGACCATTTAGATCTGGCAGCTATAAAAAGACTTAAAATCCCCAATGGAGTGAATATTTTTGTTTTAATGTAGCGCTCAGACCTACATGCCAGACCTACACAAAAGTGTAAGAGAGTCTGGCAAAGTGAAAGAGAGAAAGACAATGAATGAAAGGGATAGAGAGATGGAATAACAAAGTATACGCGAGGGAGAGATATAGTGGGAGGGATAGGAAGGGTAATAGAAAAACAAGGGTGAAAGAGGGTGAGAAAAATACATGAATCTGAGGATAGCAGAAAGACAGAGAGCAGTTTATGCCAAAGGGCCTCATAAAAGTAAAAAGCAAAACCAACTTAAAAATACAATACTAGAGGAGATAATTAGAACTATAATAGCTATAAAGTAAAGATTTCACTATTCTAAACAAGCTCCTGAGAAACTCAGCCCCAGATTTTAAAAATAGACTTACGTGTCTGCATAATAAAGGCAGTTAGAAACACTCCAAATTTTATTTTAACTATTATTATTTATGACATCTGAATCACCTTGAGTGCTGTAACTAACAATTCATGGTTGGCACAGATTAGGAATGAATATTTTGTCATCTCAAAAAAAGTGCTTGATTATTTTAAGGTGTTTATAAAAAATGAATGTGATGCCCCTTTAAAACAAAAAATTAAAAACGGTTTAATATAGCAGAGATAATATGGATATAATTTGGTAAAGTTACTTTAAGATTGATTAAACCACAGACATGATACAGTGAGGCATATTTAACAAATGTCTGACGGACCTGATCCGATACCTCACTCCTTCAGTCCTACATGCTGGTCACCTAGTGAGTCTGATGCCGTGTGGCTGTGCGGGCAAGTGGTGAGGGCAGAACGTCAGTGGATCATGTTAGGTGTTAACAGGAGTGAGGTATCGGGGGTCAAGCATGGTGGAGGTTCACCAATATTTTGGGGTTGCTTTGCTGCTACAGGCACTGGATATCTTGTCTGTGTGCATGGCATTATGAAATCTGAAGACTACCAAAGAATTCTGTTGTGTAATGTAGGCCCAGTGTCAGAAAGTTGGGTCTCCGTCAGAGGTCATGGATCTTACAGCAGGACAATGACCCAAAGCACACGCCAAAAAGCACCCCGATATGGTTTAAGACAAAGTGCTGGAAAGTACTGAACTGGCCAGCAAAGAGTCCAGATCTCAATCATAGAGCACCTGTGGAGAGATCTCAAAACAGCAACTGAGAAAAGGAACCCTTCCAACCTTGTTAACAGGATAATACACAGGTACTCAGACTGCAATAAAGTAGTTGTATCAGTTTTTATTAAGCAAAATCCAAAAGATAGTCAGGGTCAAACACATATAGGGATAGATTACGCGTGGCGTACTAACTGTTGTGAGACCTGCAAAGGGCTTTAACATAGAGATACATAGATATACATGTCTAAATATGTATGTATATATATATATATATATATATATATATATATATATATATATATATATATATATATATAAATATATATAAATATATATGTGTGTGTGTGTACATATGTATCTACGTATTTATGTGTGTATATATGTATTTACATAAATATATATATATATACACTTTAAAGATAGGTGCACTCCCACTAACATTATAAACACATGCCAGAGTGCTAAGAGAAATCCACAGAAGTGTTGCAAACTTTTATTCCTTATTGTCGATTTGGGTGTTCACCCCTTCATCAGACTGGTCAAATGTCACAAAGGAAAGTTTGTAACACTTTATAAGACCAGTGAGTGCTTTGTCTATACATTTTATATATATATATATATATATATATATATATATACAAGCCAATTTCCAGCTCAGCCCACCAAGAGATAACAGCCTGGGTGCAAATATACAAAGTACATAGGAAGATGAAAATGCACTTGCAGGACTTCCACAAAACCTTTTATTAAGGAACGTTTTCGGGGTTCACAACCCCTTCATCAGCATAAAGAAACAGACAAAATTCAAACCATTTATAGTGTATACATATCGCACACAAACCTAGTGCTCTCCAAAAAGTGCGCCAAATCTTGAGCGTGGAACGCAAACTGCGTTCCACTGTGCAAGCAGCAACCGGAAGTTGTATTACCTCACTTCCTGTTAACGGCTAAGTTATTTAGATAACATTGTACAAAACAAATTATACATAATGTTTACCACGCAAAATTAGTGTCAGTTATAAGTACTTTGCAAGTAGTGAATCAAACTGAAATTCATAATGTGTTTGGGTATTCAGATCGCCATAGTTATATAACATACTGGCCGATCGTGTACATAAGTGTGTATAGCTCACCATGGTAACTGTAGTCATGGTTTCTGGAAACGTCTATCACTAGTGCTAGACAAATGAACAACCATGTAAACAATGCCACGTGAGCATAATATGTGTAAATATGAGACAATACTTCTTAATCTCATAAGTGTAAACCCAAAGTGAAAATAAATATAGATACAAAGTCACTTGGAATAAAGAATAAAAAAGTTTTAAAATAAATGTGGGAATTGTTGCCGGGCTTAGCCTAATAAGGTTATGATAAATGACTGCATGTAATGAAGTAAGTATATGAAGAAATTGTATACATACAATATTTGATTCTAGCATGACCCTATTTTGTAAACAGGCATGTATTCAGATAGTGTAATTTAATAAGAAGTGTGTTAAAATCAGGGTGAAGTAATGTTAAAACCCCAATTTGCCACGAAAAAATAGTTAATGCATATGTTGAGATACACTAGCCACCATGTCTGACCTAATATATGCTTAAATATCCCTGTAAGGTAGAATTTGTCAATGTATATTCACATATATCATACCACTTCTCTCTACAAAAAACTATCAGACCTTAAAGTCACCACCTGGTTCAAATTTGTAGATTATAAATAGAGATATGCGTAGTAACCTCTATCAATAAATGTTACGCCCATAGTACCCAAATATGGAAAGATGCCATAATATACTTATAGTAAAGATGCCATAATATACATATAGTAAAGATCATAGTAGTGTACATAAAGTAAAGTTTATAGTAATATACATATAGTAAAGACCCTTCAATATCAGTTCATACAAAAACCACCAAGAGACTGGACCAGCCTGTATGTCTCCAAATGGGTAACTAGACCTATGGGGCCAGGCTTCCACGAACAGAGATAGGAGCAAATACTCCAACTCTGTTGTGCCGTAAGTCACCAGCCTCCCTCCCTCGCAAGAGAAAGGGGACTAGGAACTAAACGTAGCCACAGTGCCCCAAGGTTGTACCCCAAGTAGGTAGCACTACCCTGTGGGATCATGTGAGGTTCTTGAAATCAGGCGTGGTATTTAATCCTCCTGGATGTATGGTTCCAAGCCTGGCCCCATAGGTCTAGTTACCCATTTTTGCACTGAATACCCTAGATCTGGACATCACTAATACATACACCTCTAAGTTAAAGGAGTTGACTAGATGGACAGCCTTGAGGAATCCTGTAGCTTAGACAGGCTGGTCATATTTGGAGACATACAGGCTGGTCCAGTCTCTTGGTGGTTTTTGTATGAACTGATATTGAAGGGTCTTTACTATATGTATATTACTATAATCTTTACTTTATGAACACTACTATGATCTTTACTATATGTATATTACGGCATCTTTACTATAAGTATATTATGGCATCTTTCCAGATTTGGGTACTATGGGCGTAACATTTATTGATAGAGGTTACTACGCATATCTCTATTTATAATCTACAAATTTGAACCAGGTGGTGACTTTAAGGTCTGATAGTTTTTTGTAGAGAGACGTGGTATGATATATGTGAATATATATTGACAAATTCTACCTTACAGGGATATTTAAGCATATGTTAGGTCAGACATGGTGGCTAGTGTATCTCAACATATGCATTAACTATTTTTTCGTGGCAAATTGGGGTTTTAACATTACTTCACCCTGATTTTAACACACTTCTTATTAAATTACACTATCTGAATACATGCCTGTTTACAAAATAGGGTCATGCTAGAATCAGATATTGTATGTATACAATTTCTTCATATACTTACTTCATTACATGCAGTCATTTATCATAACCTTATTAGGCTAAGCCCGGCAACAATTCCCACATTTATTTTAAAACTTTTTTTATTCTTTATTCCAAGTTACTTTTTATCTATATTTATTTTCACTTTGGCTTTACACTTATGAGATTAAGAAGTATTGTCTCATAAATAACTTAGCCGTTAACCGGAAGTGAGGTAATACAACTTCCGGTTGCTGCTTGCACAGTGGAATGCAGTTTGCGTTCCACGCTCGAGATTTGGCGCACTTTTTGGAGAGCACTAGGTTTGTGTGTGATATGTATACACTATAAAAGGTTTGAATTTTGTCTGTTTCTTTATGCTGATGAAGGGGTTGTGAACCTCGAAAACGTTCCTCAATAAAAGGTTTTGTGGAAGTCCTGCGAGTGCATTTTCATCTTCCTATATATATATATACACACACACACAGTTGTAATCAAAATTACTCAGCGCCCATTTAAAATCAGGTTTATTGTCAAAACTTACAGACTTTCAGCTGTTTGCAATGAAGAAATCAAACAAAAGCAATTGAAATAGCTCAACACAACAAATGCTTCAAGTAGTTTCCCCAAATTCAACTGAAATTTTTTTTTTTATTAATTCTGCAGTCTCAAAATTATTCAAACCCCTGAATAGAATCCCTCATAACAGCACAAATATGCAAAACAGGTGTTGTCTCAAGCACACCGGATGCAACTAATCAAAGGCTTCATCAGTTGCACCAGGTGTGCTTAAGCGAGAACACATGAAATACCTGAACTGGCTAGGAGTTTGTCGAGTGTCATGTTTGACTGCATGTTAGAAATATGGCTAAGTCAAAAGAATGGTGCAAAAAGTTAAGAGAAGAGATCATCAGGGAACAGGATACAAAAAGATAACGAAGGCACTGAATGTTCCTAGAGACACCACTGGAAGCATAGGTCGGAAGTTCGCAAGTCAAAGTTAAAGGAATAGTGGTAACACTACCTGGATGGGGCAGAAAAAGGAAGCTATCAATGGCTGCAACTAGATTTCTGAGAAGGCAGGTTGAGATCTGCAGCAACAGGCACTGAGGTCTCAGTTTGCACAGTAAGGCATATAATAGACGCAGAAGTTTTCCATGCCAGAACTCCAGATGAACACCACTGACTGAAAATCACAGGAAAAGTCAGCTCTAATATTCTCAAAATCATATAATTTAGCCACAGAAGTTTTGTGATTCAGTTCTGTGCAGCGATGAAACAAAACTGGAACTTTTCAGCCCGATGGATCAGTACTGAACTGGCCAGCAAAGAGTCCAGATCTCAATCCCATAGAGCACCTGTGATGAGATCTTAAAACAGTAGTTGGGGAAAAGAACCCTTCCAATCTGAGAGACCTGGAGCAATTGGCAAAAGAAGAGTGGTCCAAAATTCCAGTAGAGAGGTGTAAGAAACTCATTGATAGTTACAGGAAGCGATTGATTTAAGTTATTTTTTTCCAAGGGGTGTGCCACCAAATATTAAATTGAGAGTGCAAATAATTTTCAGCTAGGAGTACGGCTACCTTCTGAAATGAGTCAGCTGTTTTTCTTGTCTCCTTATACATGCTATTTGTAAGACCCACTGTATCAGATTTGGCTTTTTTTGCTCCACTTTTTTGTGTCATACTAATACAAACAAAAGAAATAAACATGAGAATGCCTAAACATTTGTAATTGCACAATTCTCTGTGCGAAGTGGTGGGGGAATGTAGGGGTGCCAATATTTTTGGCCATGACTATATATATATATATATATATATATATATATAAAGTTTGGGGATGACAATATTTTGGTAATGAATATTTGAGGAATTCGTTTCCCCGAATATTTTTTCCCTGCATTATTTGTTTTTCGATTAATTAAGAATTAAAATAAAAGTTTGAATTTTTATTAAACATTTGCATTTGTTTTCGGAAAAGCCAATGTAAATGTTTTTAAGCTACATACTTACCTTAACCTGCTCTACAGAGCACCCAAACCCGATCCTCTTCTTGTCTGGTAGCTTATCAGTTCGGCTCCCAGGAGGACCTGCACTAACGTTAGTGAAAACGAATATCTGATTTTCGGTACGAATGTACATTCGTCCAAAAACAAATTAACATGTCTAGTATAGATATATATTTTTCAAAATAAAATCATATATATATATATATAAAATAAATATTTATAAATAAAAATAACATTTTATCCTCACTTTGAGTTAGCAATGTAGGTCTAACGTAGTGTTGGGTTAGTGTGCGAGCGATAGGTGATAGTTGTTTTTATTTAAGTCGCACTTTCTATTGAAGGCTATTGGTAGAAAAAGTTAGTGTGGTGGCGATATCTGAAGTCCTGAAGTTAGCATATGTTGGCTTTTGTTTGCACTGGTGGTGTCGGCGTGTGAGTGAAAGTGCTAAATAGTGCACCACTTGTAATCTGGGCCACTATCAGCAAATTATTCCAGTTAATGCTTTTGGCTCCCAATAATGACTTCTATGCAGTGTGTGACTATGCAGCATATGTAGTTTTGTTATCTTTTCAAATTTTTTACCATTGCAGACTCACATTTGCAACCATGTCCCAAAAGTATCACAAAAAATCATGTAAAGATTGTACTAGCTTTACTCTCCTAAGCTTTCAACATTAAAGGGACAGTCAAGTATAAATTAAACTTTCATGATTCAGATAGGACTTTTAATTTTAATCAACTTTCCAATTAACTTTTATCATCAAATTTGCTTTTTTCTCTTGGTATTCTAAGTTTAAACTAAACATAGGTAGGCTCATATGCTAATTTCTAAGCCTTTGAGGGCTGCCTCTTATCACATGCTTTTTAAATCTCTTTTCAACACAAAGAGACAGAAAGTACACGTGGGACCTATAGATAACACTGTGTTCAGGCATAGGGGGTTATTTAAGATTTAGCACAACACAATGCTACATTTAAGACAATAGATAATAAACAGTCACAGTCATGTGATCAGGGGGCTGGAAGAAGGTTCCTAGATACAAGGTAATCACAGAGGTAAAAAGTACATTAATATAACTGTGTTGGTTATGCAAAACTGGGGAATTGGTAATAAAGGGATTATCCATCTTTTAAAACAATAACAATTCTATGGTAGACTGTCCTTTTAAGCATTGTAAGTAGGAAATATACAAAATAGTTGATTTTTTTTGTTTTGTTTATTGATAAAAAAATATTGCTTAAATCTCACTTAAATGATTTAACTTGCACTCATATTAAAATGTTTAATTCTGATTGGACATTTAAAGAAACATTAACTATAACTTTGTCAAAAATCAAATTAATTTTTTTATTGCAGACGTCATGAATTGAAATTGTCGGTTAAGTGGAAAAAACTGTATCAAAAAACATTTGTCAATGATCTTCGCTACTAACTGGAGAGAAAATGTTATTTTCTTTTTGACTGCATATCTTTTGCTTTCTTATAAGTTTGGAAATAATTGCAAAAATGCACGTGATAAGCCAGTGATGCACCATTTTGTTATAGTTTTTGTACTTTACTAGATTTTTCTATTACACCTTTTACTAATTTGAGATTGGACTATGTATTTTAATTGGATAGAACGACTTGGGGAAAAATTGGCTAAGACGAATAAAATATGTATGCATGGGAACTCTGAAAGGTTTGGAGTGGGGTTCAAAGTCTAAATATAAGTTTCAGAGCATTTTAAGTAGATCTAACCAAATAAAAACAAAGTTTTGGTTTTAATGTCAACCTTTTTACTTCTTAAGAAAGAAAGGAACATTTAATGCTTGACGTAAACATTGACAAACTGCTTATTAAACTTTGAATCGCATACCGTTTGAACCAATGGATTTAAGACTGCATGAGAACATAATTCATTACTAACCTAAGTATCTGTATAAAGCAATCACCATTTTTTATCTGCTGACGTAATGATGTAATGAGAGTAACCTTCACTGTCTACAAAGGGAGACAGTATTTGCAGGTATTTGCTCTGTTGGTTAGTGGAAGCTGACTGATTGGCCAACTACTGCATGCTGGTATGGTTCTCCCTTTTTTCCCCTGAGGAAATTGACTACTATTATAATATTACAATATGATAATAATAATAATTTATATAGGAAAAGGTGAGGCATTTTAAAGGGTTCTGCCCCTCGCTAAATCAATAGACCCACAACTGCTAGCCCCTGCTGTCACATTTCAGCAATAAACTGGGTATAATCTGGATATTGGACTGGCTCCAGTGATAGAGGTTAGAGCCAAATACTACAGTGACAATACATTTAGCAGTTGAAGCAAAATACAATAGCAGAAACATCAACTGAAACAGGATACAAGCAAATCAATGCATAGTAATACAGATGAAGTAACAACCTTGTTAACAGGATAATAAACAGGTACTCAGACTACAAGAAAGTAGTTGTAGCAGTTTTTATTAAGCAAAATGTAATAGACAGTCAGGGTCATACACATATAGGGCTAGATTATGAGTGGTGCACTAACTGTTGTGAGTGAGCAAGTAGGGGTTTATTGTGGCTCTTTGTGCATGCGTATTATAGGTTAAGTAAATGCGTTCGCTTGGGTGTAATTTAATTTAAGGAGACATTTGGTTAACTGTTATGCTCAACTAAAACGTTGCACAAAACACATCAAAATTACATTTAAAAGAACAGTTAAAAATTGCATAAACAAGTTATAAGGGCTCAAAGATATGAAGTCTCAAGTTTTATAAAAAAAAAAGGCCTGCAAAGGGCTTTAACATAGAGATACATACATATACATGTCTACAAATGTATATGTATGTAAACATATGTATCTATGCATTTATATGTGTATATATGTATTACAGACATATACAAAGACATAAATACATATGTACAAATCTTCAATCTTGAGACTATCAATTGCTTCTATCAGTTGAGAAGAATCTCTCAAATAGGACTTCATATATCTCACATAAGGTTGTAGGAAGTGATACAAATACATTCACATATATTACACAAGTTTGTAGGAAGTGATCCACATTACAGCATGCTCTAATACCACATTTAAAAGTGCCTGTCTTGCGAAGCCAATTTTAATTTGAATTACCAGTGTTACAAACAACCAAACTAGGTGATAGTCTAGTTGCTAGTGTTGGTGGTTTTTGGGAGACAAACTTAACACTATTTACAAGTGGGGATAAAACATCATCACCCCTAAGTACCGGTAAATTATGTCTTAAGATATCACATATCTGTTTAAATTGTGTTGAATACTCCGTGGAGAAGACTATCAGTTGTGCTCCTACACGTGAGTTCCAATTCCTCATTACTTTTCCCATTTCTCTCCAAATTCATTTCTCTCACTTTGTCCAAGGTCTGCAACAGATTATTTTCATTGTATGGGCCTGTGCTTCAAAACATGCTTCTGAGTTGATGTTTCTTTTTAACCTCAGAAATTGACTCCTAGGAATCGATTTAATTAGATGTGTCGGATGACATGACGAAGCATGTAAAATTGTGTTTCCCAAGGATAGTTTTCGGAACGTGTCAGTGACAATGATACCCAGCTTCTCTGAGCCCATTAGTTCCAGGTATAAAAAAATAATTTTATTGTCAGACATTTCTCCAGTAAATCATTGTCATTGACCTATCTCAAAAATTCATCAAACTCAAAAGAATCCCTTAAAATAAATATTCGATCATTGATGAATCTATTATATTGAATAATATAAATTACCAAAGGGGTTAATATTTCCATAGAGATGTTTGAGTTCTCACCATCCTACAAACAGATTTGCAAAAGAGGGGAAAATTTGACCCCAATTGCAGTGCCACAAATCTGTAAGTAGTATACACCATCAAACATAAAAATTGTGTTTTAGTAGGAACTCAACCACCTCACATAGAAAAATTATGAATTCCTCTGAGAAATTAGTGTCTCTATTTAAAAAATATTTGATAGCCATAATACCTAATGAGCGTGGTATACTTGAGTACAAAGAGGTTGCATTAATCACTACCTACTTATATCCCCTCTCCCATTTGATATTACCCAGAATTAATAAAATATGACTAGAGTACCTAAGATAACTGCTTAGATTATTTACCATTGGCTGTAGAATAAAGTCTACCCATTCAGATAACAACTCAAATAGAGAGCCTATTCCTGAGATAATAGGCCTCCCAGGTGGTTTCTTGGGGTCCTTATGTATCTTGGGTAAAAAATAAAAGATGGGGACTACTGTATACTCTGGTATTAAATAGTTAACCTCCTCCTCTTTTAGTATACCCAAAGCAACTGCTTGATTAAGTAGATTCATCATTTTAACCCTGAATTCATTCATTGGATTATATGATAAACATATATAGGTGTTACCATCTTGCAGTTGTCTATTGGCTTTCTTAAAGTAGTCCACTTTGTTCATAACCACTACATTGCCACCCATGTCAGAAGATCTGATGACAATGTCCTGGTTACGTCTGAAATCCTCTATTGCTAGACTCTCTTCAGTGATTAGAGTATGATGAAAACTCCTACCCTCATGGGTTTCCCCCAATTTTATAATCTCTTGTTCAACCTTTTTATGAAAAACATTTAAATGGGTGCCCCTAAAGCCTGTAGTATAAAATATTAATATTTCCTGTCAGGTTAGCACACTTGAGAAAATATGATTGAATTTGTGCATAAGAAAGGGTGTTAGTTTTTTCCAGTTTGCGCTCTCTGTTGAAGTCTATGGGGCAATACGTTAACACAGTCTCACTATTCGGACTTCAGATTTTTGCATGCGTCAGGTTAGCACTCGTGCAATTTTTTTTTACTTTCAACTTAATATACGCGCTACCCAATGTGTTCACAGAGCTTGCTTCTAGCGGAATTAACTCGTGAGTGGGAGCACAAACTACCGCTCCACTTGTAATCTAGCCCAGAGTCAGAAAGAGGTTAAATATAGCAGTATATACAATAAACATAGTTCGATAATGAAGCAGGGTAAAGCAGTTACTGGAATTCATGTAAGGGTAAGCGGATATAACATGGAACAATGAGGAACAGGGATGTAATCCAAAAGCAGATTCTGGGGCAATAAGACTCATACATGAAAGCCAGCAGAAATGAATATCACACCAAAAGCCAAGACAGAATGATTCAACACACAGGCACAGATTAAAGAACACACCTGTGAAGATTCATAAAAAATACTGGTAATCAGAAAAACATGCTGCCATGAATACCTCATGATTGAGATGCTAATGGGTCAATTTTCCTTAGCCTGTATGCTAGAAAACATTTGTTTTTTTAAGATGAACTGTGTTGATGTGTTTATGTGTGCGCGTGATTTCCCTTTGATATGCCAGGACCCTCATAAATACTTTGTAAGATACACAGAAGAGAACTTTTATTGTCTAAATGGTCATTTTATTACCCCAATCTTTCAGCACTGGGAATGATGGAACACAGAGACTCTATCCAGGAACTACACTGGGGTCATTTATAGGACAGCCAGCCCTGTAAATTTGTGATTTTATAAGTAATAAAGCTTAAGAAACACAAAGAATGCAATATATATGGTGTTTGGTATCAAAATACTCTTCACAACATTACTAAGAGATTGCCTTTCTGTGTATATGGAATAGATGTACCTAACAGAAATTATAGGGTGTTCCATAATTTCAGGCAAAGACTCAGGAATGTTATTACCTGTCGTAAAAGAGAGGGGAGTGGATATTTCTGGCAAAAGAGATGGGTTTCCTAGCCCTCTGGAAAGAGGGTGGGTCATGTCATGGAAACTTGTATAAGAATTTTGTGTTTTAACAATGCAAGTGTACATTCTTACATGGGAGGCTGTATACCAACAGAGTGAGGGATCTTTTCCTGCCAACCTCCCTGGCACAGATATCCAAAGCTAGTAAAGTATAAGGTTTCTGTTATTTCTCCTTTTTAGTTTAAAACTATTTACTTGTGTATAATTCTATTTGTTAACATCTTTTTTATTATTAATGCATTGTGATAATTTTTCACATAATAAATCATTCAATTATTAAGCTTTTGCCTTTGTCTATAATAATAGTATTAGTACTGTGATTTTAGGTTATTTTTTTCCTTAAGATTTCCCAAATATTATAATCTTAAGTGGTGGCAGCTTATTTAGTTTGGTTTGGGTGGCAGTAAAGGGGAGATTGTTTTTGAGTCTAGGACAGACTAGAGAGTGTTGTTAACCCTTGCACCCACTGAACTAAATCACAGGCTTGCCTGGAGTGGCTGGACTGTGACAGATTAGTGAAAGTGGAAAGGATCTGTTAACCCTTTCTGTGCCAAACAAGTGACTGGCGCAGGGTTGGTTAACCCTGATCATCACAAATTGTTGGGCAGTGGCGTAGATACATTTTTTTATTAGATTTTAGTGCTTTGTGGATTTGCTAGTGTGAAAATACCAGTACTAAAAGAAATTGTGACTCTCACAATTTTTCCAAAGGCTAAAGCTCAGTGCATTATATAGTTACACATTGCAAGCAGTTCCCATCCCTATTCTCTGTTTTTCTATTTTATTTTTACTATGGAGGCATACTAGCAGCAGAACAAGGAAATTATAGCACTTTTATGCCAGGAAAGAGAGATTCCCTCCTGTGGAAAGACGAAAGAGGGATTGATACAAGCTCTTTTGGACTATAACAGCAGCCAGGCTGCCCAAGCTGCAGCCTCAGGAGAGGTGTCTGCAGCTGTGGGCAGTGATTCATCAAGATCTGGAGATCCATTGGACTGTTATTTGCAAACTGTTTTAAAGCATATGGGCTCAGCGGATTCAAGTTGGGGCATGGAGCTGTTTCTCAAATTCCAAGAACAGCAGGTGGCTAGGGAAGCAGCTTAGCACCAGGCTGAGAGAGAGGCTCTGGGCACAGAGAGACAGGCTGGTGAGCACAGTGCTGAACGAGACAGAGAGGCTGCTGAGCGCCAGGCTGAAAGAGATAGAGAGGCTCCTAGGGAACAGTGGTGACTCTAGGAACAATATATAGGGGGGGCACATAATATACCACAGTCAAAACTGGGGGGGCACTAATCATTTTCACCACTAAATCATACCACTGAAAAAAATAAAAAAAAATAAGGGGATAGTAGCTGTAGTGAGAGGATAGAGGCTGTAGTGGGGTATATGGTCTGTAGTGAGGGGATAGGAGCTGTACTGGGGTATAAGGGCTGTTGTGATGGGATACAGTCTGTAGTGAGGGCATAGGAGCTGTATTGGGGGGATAGGAGCTGTATTGAGGGTATAGGGCTGAAGTGGGGTATAGGGACTGTAGTGGGGGGATAGGGGTTGTAGTGGGGGGATAGGGGCTGTATTGGGGTACTAAAAAAAAAACTAAACGAAAATGTATTCCCCTCTCCCTGAGTCTTACTTTATACCAGGGAGGGGGGAATCCTGAACCCTATTGGTGGTGGTCCTGTGGGATTTGGAGCTTATCTGTCCACAATAAAGGGATTATCTATCTTTTTAAACAATAACATTTCTGGAGTAGACTGTCCCTTTAAAAATAAAGAATTTTAGTTCTGACAGAGCATGCATTAATGTACTACGAGTAATTAAATTTACATTGTTCTCTATGTATCCAGGAGCAGCAATGCACTACTGGAAGCTAACTGGTGATTGAAGGTCACACACACATATGCCTCTTGTCATTGGCTCACCATATGTTTTTAGTTAAGTTCCAATAGTGTTTTGTTGCTCTGGAGATGACTATCAGTTCGACCCTTTTGCAGAGTTAAACAAATAGATGTTTACAAGCACCAGCGTAATAATTAAATGCTCTAACATACAGCATGTTCTTTTTGCACATTCTTTGTCCCTTTAATATAAGCATATAGTATATAGTTTTTTGTTAAAGGGACATGAAATTGAAAAATGTTCCTTCGTGATTCAGATAGAGCATACAATTGTCATCACATTTACTTCATTCTCTTTGTATACTTTGATTAAGGATGGGGCAATGCACTACTGGGAGGTAGCTGAATACATTAAGTGAGCCAATGACAAGAGACATATGTGCAGCCACCAATCAGCTGCTGCTTTCCAGTAGTGTATTGCTGCTCCTGCTCCTACCCACGTTTGCTGTTCAACAAAGGATTCCAAGAGAATTTAGCAAATCATAATAATAATAGAAGTAAACTGGAAAGTTGCTTAACAATTATGCGTAAATCATGAAAGAAAAATTCTGGGTTTCATGTTCCTTTAATATGAAGTTATAAAGCTAAATCAATATATCATATTTGCAGGCATTGCCGACTGTACTGAAAATTAACAGTTGTTTTTCTTATTTTTACCTTTATAGCTCTTGGAAATTTTATATATATAGTTTTCATCTACTCTAGTGGCTAATAGGGAGCACTGGCTTTTTATCCGTATAACAACATAGCTTCTACAATATTATCACCTCTGCTATATTTTATCCACTACCTATTTTCTAATATTACCGAATAAATAACATAGATTTGCTTGGTGGAAGTTGATCTTCGAGTCTGCGGATGCCCCTACCCTTGCTATCTAGTACTGCAAGTGGTTAGGCTGGTCTAGTTACAGTACACACAATAATGTGTACAGTGAAACCTGGATCCTGCCCATCTACCCAGTGGCGGACCTAATAAACAGAGGGCCTTGGTCCAAAAACTTTTTCTGGGCCTCCTAACTAAAATAAAAACAAATAATTATACATATATATATATATATATATATATATATATATATATATATATATATATATATATATATATATATATAATAGGTGAAGGAAAGTTAGTAAAGTGCACTATATTAGTAAGCTCCCGTTATGGGAATGATTCACAACTCTCACTTGCAAGATTGTAGTATATGCCCAAAGACAAGGGATAAAGCAATCCGTTGAGAAGGTAAACTTAACACTGAGTTCAATTGTTAGCACACTCTTGCCCCGGACTCTTCAGACAAAACAACAGCACAAAAGGAGTATGCCATATACGTTTAACACTGTCACAGCAAATTCATTGGCTATACTCACTGCATCAAATGCGGTGCTGTGTTGTCACAATCCTTCCGGCTCCGTGTGCTGTAAACAAAACCCCGTTGTTCACCGCTCCTTGCAGAATCCTCTGTGCCGATTCAGTGTGTTTCACACAGTGCGCGTCCAATGACGTATGCACAGCCGGTCACGTGGTGTGCGGTGTCCAATCGGTGTATCCCTTTTCCTCGTCTTCAGTAGAAAGCCAGCAGACATAAACAGGGCTATACATACAGGCGAGTCCAAACCCAGCCTGATAAGTGAGAGGCTTCCGAGCCTAGGGACCCCAGATACTGGCGTAATGAAATGTTCAGTAGAAAGAAATCCAGGGTCAAAGAGTTAAAAATAAAATCCAAACTTTATTAAAGTCCACTTGTGGATAAAAAACCATGGGGGTCACAAACATACAGCACTCAGCACTTGTTGTTTCCAGCTGACATGTTTCGGTGTAGTACCGTAATCATAGCTGATGGAATACACAAGTGCTGCTTCATTTAAAAGCAGAGTAAAATTCTGATTGGTTAATAACAAGTACAAACCTGCGTGTGAGTGTGTGAACAGGTGATTGTATCAAAAGTTAACCTATTACATACCAAAAGAATAGAAACTTAAATAGTGAATGAATATGTACATTATGTATACTGCTAATTATAAATGCTTAACTATTAGATTTCAAAGCTAAACCAAAGCATAGGTTCATACTGCCTTAACGGAAAACATACTTAATTCCTATTAGTTTAGATAATTTAAATAATTTAAATATCTAGGCAGGTACCCCTAATCCTATAGTAATTTCTAATGGGGGAGAGCAAACGTTATTTTCTAGTTATTGGTGCTCAGCTTAATGCTTAGTATTGTTTATTGAAATAGTGTAAATAAACTACATGAGTAATGTGGAGAACTGCAAAAGAATATAGTGACATGTGATAACGCCATCTATCATTCTTATCTCTCTGGTCGAAACAAAGTTAAGAAGCATAGGACTGTAGCAACACATATAAATGCCATAGACCATCTCTGGATAAGGTAAAAATTAGTGTGTATAGCTAACAGTTGCTATCAATGTTTACAACCAAACTCTTATAGGTTTAGCACTATATAAATAAATGCAAAGAAGGGATTTGAAATAACCCAAATAACTGAAGCCTTTTCATTTTATCTTATTGTAAAGACTTAATAGACTAAATTGTGTGCGGTTAAGCAAAAATATATATGAAGTTCTTGGGAGTATATTTGGAGTATTATTTAAAGTATTAAGTATCCCACTACTTCCAGTAATTGATTAGGTCATATTCTGAGTTAAGTCCCTTTGGGACACGAGTTTGTAACTTAAAAATCCAGAACATCTCCCTTTTACCTAAAATGTGGGATCTATCTCCTCCACGTAGGGGAATAGTAACTTTTTCAATGGCTTGCCATCTCAGTGTTGCACTACTCTGATTATGTACGGTTTTAAAATGTTTAACCAGTGGGGTACTGGCCTCTCCAATTTTAATAGTAGAAAGGTGATTACGAATCCTTGTATTGACCTCTGTACTAGTGAGTCCTACATACTGAAGATGACATTCTATGCATGTAAGTAAATATATAACATAGGAGGATGTACAGTTTAGGCACCCCTGGATTTTGAACTCTTCTCTTGTGACTGTTGAATGAAACTTGTCCGAAATGATGGCAAGATCACATGGTTTGCACCTGGATTTTCCACATCTGTACATCCCCCTGTGTTTCAGCCAAGAACCCTGTGGTTTCTCAGAGCAGGGTGGTAACTCTGATGGTGAGAGTATGTTACCTAGGGTCTTACTCCTTCTAAATGAGCAACGTAAGCCTTTCTCTACTGTATTCACAAGCTTATCGTCTGCTGCCAACATTCTAAAGTGTTTGTTAATTATGTTACAGATTACAGGCGTGCCTAAACTGTACATCCTCCTATGTTATATATTTACTTACATGCATAGAATGTCATCTTCAGTATGTAGGACTCACTAGTACAGAGGTCAATACAAGGATTCGTAATCACCTTTCTACTATTAAAATTGGAGAGGCCAGTACCCCACTGGTTAAACATTTTAAAACCGTACATAATCAGAGTAGTGCAACACTGAGATGGCAAGCCATTGAAAAAGTTACTATTCCCCTACGTGGAGGAGATAGATCCCACATTTTAGGTAAAAGGGAGATGTTCTGGATTTTTAAGTTACAAACTCGTGTCCCAAAGGGACTTAACTCAGAATATGACCTAATTAATTACTGGAAGTAGTGGGATACTTAATACTTTAAATAATACTCCAAATATACTCCCAAGAACTTCATATATATTTTTGCTTAACCGCACACAATTTAGTCTATTAAGTCTTTACAATAAGATAAAATGAAAAGGCTTCAGTTATTTGGGTTATTTCAAATCCCTTCTTTGCATTTATTTATATAGTGCTAAACCTATAAGAGTTTGGTTGTAAACATTGATAGCAACTGTTAGCTATACACACTAATTTTTACCTTATCCAGAGATGGTCTATGGCATTTATATGTGTTGCTACAGTCCTATGCTTCTTAACTTTGTTTCGACCAGAGAGATAAGAATGATAGATGGCGTTATCACATGTCACTATATTCTTTTGCAGTTCTCCACATTACTCATGTAGTTTATTTACACTATTTCAATAAACAATACTAAGCATTAAGCTGAGCACCAATAACTAGAAAATAACGAAAGAAAAAAGTACTAATGGCACTGCTGAGGGTAAAAGGTTGGGGTAGCCTATGAATCTCTAGAATTAGAGATAGATTCTATGTACATTTGTATCTGTAAATCTAGTTTAATTACCGAATGGCTGAGGTGCTGTGCACTTGTATACTGAGACACTCTAGATCAATCCTTGGATTGAAAAAATTGTGCACCTGAATAGCACTCTTACCCCAATCTGGAGCGGCAAGATTTGGACAAAGGCTGAGTAACTATAGAGTGGGAGTGCTGAAAAGTATTAAAATATAACTTTTATTTGAAAATTTAAAATAAAAAACCAAAAACACACACACATACATCTACATATATACAATGTTAAAAAATACAGGGTTTGGTCGGATTTATCTAATCCAATGTATTCTATTTTAGATAAAGTAGTGATATCTTAGGTTTTGAAATGATTATTTCAGAGTCAGTTTTTCATTTAAAGTTAGTATAGGTCTGATATAGCGTATGTAATACGTGGTATTTATACACCTTATACCACTGGACCGATGACTCTGTTATTTCTTGTCTATTGTGCTTAAGTTACAGTCAGTCTTGTCTTGCGTGGTAATACGTGGTTATGTGTGGTATTATATGACCCTATATCACTGTATTGAGGACTCTATTGTTCCTGGTATATTGATCTTAAGTTATAGTCGGTCTTGTCTTCCTAAGTTCTTTGTTGAACATACATGAAGTAGTACAATTTTGTAGAGACTAGTTTAAACGTGATATGCGGCGGAGTCTAATTTGTCTTATTATAAATATTGATATTTTGGACTTTGCACATTAGATATCACTGATTTTACCAGAATGATTTTTCAAATATGAAATGGGTGATGTTCTGTATTTAAAGCTTTGCTTACAGTAGTCAGCTGATTCTTTTGCTAACAGCTACTATCTTGATATAATATAAGTTATGCCTGATATATTCTCTGGCTGTTAGATTGAACTGTGGTAGCTGCTATCTAAGTATGCTAGTCCCAGTTACTCAGCATATTATTGGATTGTCATACTACGTTCTCAAACGCTTTGAAAAGCATATATGTATATGGTTTCTTAAGCTCTTTGCTATTGGTTTCGCTTAGTATCTAGAGCTTATCTAAAGTCTCTCACCATATATTTAGTAAAATATTCTTTAATGTTTGAAAGTGTGTATAGAGAAGTTAGAGTGGATTGCTGAGACTTAGCTGGATAGAATTGACTGTTTCTATTAAATCAATTGTTTTTATCTTTCTTATGATTTTGCTAGTTCACAGTAGCAATGTGCTTTGACAAACTTTTTGTTATTTAGTTCATCAGTTATATGGCAAACTATTGTTAAGCTGCTTATATAAATGTGCCAGTAATATCACTTTAATTATTCAAACTACATAAATTGCCTTTGCTAATATATTGTGGTCAACATTGAATTTACTTAAAAATGGATATTCTCAATATCAAATGATCCAAAATGGATCCGGTATTACTACTGGTTTTAGCGTTTTTTCTACTAGGTTCTATTATCACGTATATTTGCTGTGATAAATATTAGATACGTATAATCGCAGACAACTTTTGAAAGCAGTAATGCAAGTATTAGCACTATAACTTTGAGTTGGATTGTATCCTGTCTTATATCACCGCTGCTTAATTTAGCGTTAGAGAGGGTACGCTCTTACATTGTAGCAAAATATAGCTAATAGTGTCAAATTTCTTTGCTATATCATCTTTCACTCAGTTGTTCTAACTTAATATAGATGCGGCTTACAGCTTGGCGTTTTTCGTATTTTTCAAAAGTTAAGTATTGGGGTATTATATTTCATTCCCCCCTTCCTCTTACTAGTATGCTTTTTACAACGCCTTACTTATAATTGCCGGTTAAGAGTAGTGTCTGATATACGGTATTAAATCAAATCCTATTTCAGGGATTGTTAGCTCAATTCTGAGGTACCACTACTTGTATTTTTATATTATAGACCAAACATCCTGCTATTTAAAAAATGTTAGGACGCATTCATAGCAAACATTTCCCTAACATGTTTCGCCACTAACGTGGCTTTTTCAAAGGGTACGGCGCGGCCAAAATTGTGTCTTTTTATTGGCTCGCACTCCTTCTCCTATTGGTAGTTGTTTTGACGAATCCAGAGGTTCGTTACAGGGAGCAAATCACTCGCTGCAAGATGTTTTGTACTTATGTAAAGCGAAGTGTTATTGGGAAGGACTGTTTTCTCATTCTAGCCTTACGTATGCTTAGAGATTCTATGAATCACAGTTAATATGCAGATTAAGAGTGCAAGTAAAACTGTTATTGTACTTTTGTGTTCTTTATTAAACGGTATGGCATATTCTTAAAATTTAAGCCCAGAGTTTGTCTTTTTATTAATTATGGACTTTTTTCGCTTCCCGTATGTTATTTTGTACTAACAAATAGTTCTCCAATATACTTTGAATGTCCTGTTACTGTACAGCCTTTCTCTAAAGGGCTGGGATGATAGTAAATATTATTTTTGACTTATAGTTAGTATTTGTCTGATGGTGGGAATGAAATGTTTCATTAAAATTACAAATATTAATAAAGATCAATTGGGCCATCTTTATTCTTGTCCTCTTATTTTGAATATTTCATATATTTTTTTCCTTTTTCCCACTAACCAATTCCCAAATGTTGATGTTTGTAGATACCTTTATTTATAGTAATTTTAGTTGTTATCTTGGATAATTAATTCTCAGACGATGATGTGCTGAGTTGGGACAATAGGGGAGAAAATGTACTTTTGCAAAAACTTTTGAACATTTGTTCATAACCTGGATCATTTTTGAGGTTTTGCACCATTAATTATAAATATAGTACATTTTGGAGCATGAAAGTGCTAGGGCTAAATTACTGTATAGATCCTAACGGTTTATTTATTGCATAGATAGTAGGTGCCTGTTCTTGAGATAGTGTTGGTGAAAAAAGGTGCTTGGACGGTGACTAAGTGCTTTTGTTTGGAAAAGTGTTAATAAGTGACGTGAGAATTAAGATGATAATAATGATGTTATATGAAAGCTATGGTAAAAAATAATAATACATGGGAATTCTTGTAGGATTAATTATGTGGTAGCCTGCTGACTTACAGCTTATACCTGGCTATATGATTATAATAGTTTAGATCTATGGTCTTCTGTACGTGTCTGTTGGAGTTAGAAATTATTGGCTCTTATTTTTGTTGTATAGGAACATTACATGGATATACGAGTACTGCATATTTAAATGTTAAGTTATTGGTGTTCAAATGTGATTGTGTCGTGATCTCTCTTTAAGTGGATGGTGGCACTGAAATAAACAAAATATTGTATCTCTGTACTTCATAATTCTTGTGAAGTGATAGATTGTCTAAGTATTAGGGTAGAATAAAAATGTGAAAATCATATTGATTGTGATCTTATGTGAATTCCTAAATTCAAGGGGAGTGTTGAATTAAAGCGAGGGAGTGTTGGGTTAAAATTATAATGTGTAATAGCAAGGTGAGTGACAGTTAATCTGGTCTTTTAATAGTAGTGAATGTGTGGCAATTGTGCCAATTGTGATGGGTATGGTTGATAAAAAATTTTATATCGATTCCTCAAATGCTCAAAAGAGTTCTATTTTAATTCTTATTCTATTAGTCCCTTGGTTTTATCATCTTATTCATATTCACAAATATGAGAAATAATTATTGTGCTCATTTAAGCCATTGGGTTGTATGGAGTTGAGTAGATAAATCCATCTACTTTCGTGCTGAAGTAAGCTTGTTTCTTTATCTCCTCCTCTGATTCCGAAGTTGACTTTCTGTATACCACAACATTTTAACCCTTCAGATTTTCCTTGATGAAATTTGTAGAAGTGATGGGCTACTGATGAGATAGTCTTCTTGTTTTTTAAGTCTTTAGCTGCATTTTTAATATTGCGTACATGTTCCTGTAGCCTTGTGCGTAATTTACGTGTCGTCATTCCTACGTAGATTTTCGAACATTGACATTGTAGGACATAAATTACGCCGGTAGTGTTGCAATTAATAAAGGATTTGATTGGATGTTTTTTATCAAATCTGTCTGTAATTGTGGTTGTTTTTTTCAAGTATTGACAGCTTATGCAGTTCCCACATGGGTAGGAACCAGCCTGTATACTGTTAATGGTCTTTTTCTTTTTACTGGTATAGTGGCTAGGGCTTACTAAGTCCTTCAGATTCTTTGTACGTCGATAACAGACATCTACTTTGGGTCCTATGAACTGACCCAAAACATTGTCAGATTGCAAGATATGCCAGTGTTTATTAATTATTTGGATTACATCCTTGCTTTGTGCATTGTAAGTTAATATTAATCTGGTTTTGTTATCTTTCGTACGAGTCTTGGGTTTCAATAAATTCTCTCGGTTAGTTTTTCTTGCCTTGTTTTTTGCTTTTTTGATTAGGGATTTACTGTACCCCCTCTGGCTAAGACGATCTGTTGTTTCCTGTGCTCTGACTTCATATAGATCTGGTTCTGAACAGTTTCTTTTCACCCTTAGGAATTCTCCAGTGGGGAGGGATTTAATCGTGCTTGGTGCGTGTGCACTTGTATTGAATAAGATGATATTGGTTGCTGTTTTCTTTCTGTACAAGTCTGTCCCCAGCATGTCATTACTTTTTTTGAAAATTCTCAAATCCAAAAATGAGATTTCCGTTTGGCTGGATTCATATGTTAACTTGATGTTCAGAGGGTTTTGGTTCAGAATCTTTAGGAACATGTCTAGTTTTTCTTTGGGTCCTTCCCAGATTAACAGGATGTCATCTATGTATCTTAGCCAGAGGGGGATGTGTTGAGTGAACTCATCATTTTCATGAATGAAGACAGTGTTGTGCTCCCACCAACCTAAGAATAGGTTGGCGTAGGTGGGTGCACAAGCTGTCCCCATCGCTGTCCCCCTTGTTTGTAGATAGAATTGGTTGTTGAAAACAAAATAGTTCTTTTTGAGTACAAATTCAAGCAATTTCATCACGAAATTATTGTGATTTTCATCCTCTTCTGTTCCCAAATTCAAATAATATTGTACTGCTTCCAGCCCTAGTTCATGTTTAATGCTGGTGTAGAGGGCTTCAACATCTGCGGTGACAAGCCAAGATGTGGGTCCCAGTTGGATGTCTTGTAAGTGCTGAAGTGTCTCCATTGTATCTTTTATGTACGAAGGGATTTCTGTAAGGAATTCCCTTAGTCGTTGGTCAATATATTTGCTTGCTTTCTCAGTTAAATTTTCGTTGCCCGATACTATGGGGCGGCCTGGTGGGTGCTTCGCATTCTTATGCACCTTGGGGATTAGGTAAAAGGTGGCCACTTTCGGATGGTTTACAGTCAGAAATTTTCTCTCTTTTTCATTAATAATGTTGTTCAATTTGGCTTGAGTGATGAGATCTTTATATTGTGTAAGAAATTGTTCTGTTGGATTGCTCCACAATTTTTTGTAGCATGTTTCATTTGTTAACTGTATGTTAACTTCTTTTAAATACATCTCTGTAGGCCATAAGACAATATTGCCACCTTTGTCCGCCTGGCGGACTATTACATCTTCCCAATTTTGAATTTCTGCTAGTGCACGTTTCTCTCCTTTAGTTAAATTAGATAGAGGTGATTTCACTTGTAAGTTGGATATTTCCTTGCAGACGATGTTGTTAAAAATTTGAATGCTAGGGCTTGTGGAGGATTTGGGTATATACTTGGATTTATTGGTTAGGGTATTTCTCCAATTTGTATTGTCCTGAGTTTCATTTTCTTTTAGTAAATCTTCCAAATCTTGTAATAATGTTAGATCTTCTATAGTCCATTCTAAGTCTGATTCTTTCTGATTTTTGGCATCTGCGTATTGTTTGCGTAATAATAATTTTCTTAGGTATAATTGTATATCCTTTATATTCTCAAACTTGTCAAGTGAAGTACTAGGGCAGAATGATAGGCCTTTAGTGAGCAAGGATAGATGGTCTTCTGACAACATTTTTTTGGATAGATTTAACACTTTCATTGTTTCATTTTGATTTTGGAAAAGGGACTGGGGCTCCTTTTGTAAGGCTTGTTGCTGTGTCTGGTCTCTCTGATGTTTCTGGTTCTTGTTACTTTTTTGTTTGCCCCCCCTACCTCTTCTGGTGGGTCTGGGTTTATGTTGGTACCTTCCTCTAAAAAACCTTTCCTTTTTCTATTTTCAGATTGTGCTGGGGCAGATATGGTAGATCTCTCAGGGGTTCTTTCATCTATGGGGTTATCTGATTCTTCTCCCTCTGTTTCTGTGTCACTTTGTATAATTGTCACTCTTTGCCGGTTTGTAGAGGTATTTGAATTGAATTTTCTTTTCCATCTGTATACCCTGTTGTTTTGGAAATCTTCAACATCTCTGTTTAGTTTCCCCATTTTGGTTTGTTTAATTTCTGCCTCATATCTGTCAAGTTCTTTTTGGTATTTTTTATAGGAGGTTTCAAAATCTTTAAGTGTCTCAAATTGTTTTAGTTGTTCATTTTGGGATTTTATCAGTTCCTCTAATCTGTCAAATTCTGCAGTGTCGTGTTTGATGAGGATGTTCATAAGTTTATTAGAGCACTCAGACAGAGCTTCTTCCCATTCTATAGTTAATTCTTTTTGCTTGAACTCAAATGCGGGGAAGAGCTGTATTCTGAGTCCTCTAGGAATCAGTTTTCGTTCTATATACTTATCAAAGAAATGGTGATTCCACCAAACTTTGTCTTGTTTGTAAAGATTTTTGTGGAGTTCACGTAGCAGTTGATCCAATCTATCTGATGTTGGTTCTGTATTTTGTGACTGTGTTTCACTGAAAACCTCTTGGAAATCTGTTAAACGTTTATTATTTCTAGTTATCCTGTCCTGTTCCAATTTATTTGCCATTTTAATTGATATATAGTATTCACAAGTGCGTGCTCTATTAGTGTGACCTAGTTTACTAGGTAAGCGATTCAACAAAGAAAGAAAAAAGTACTAATGGCACTGCTGAGGGTAAAAGGTTGGGGTAGCCTATGAATCTCTAGAATTAGAGATAGATTCTATGTACATTTGTATCTGTAAATCTAGTTTAATTACCGAATGGCTGAGGTGCTGTGCACTTGTATACTGAGACACTCTAGATCAATCCTTGGATTGAAAAAATTGTGCACCTGAATAGCACTCTTACCCCAATCTGGAGCGGCAAGATTTGGACAAAGGCTGAGTAACTATAGAGTGGGAGTGCTGAAAAGTATTAAAATATAACTTTTATTTGAAAATTTAAAATAAAAAACCAAAAACACACACACATACATCTACATATATACAATGTTAAAAAATACAGGGTTTGGTCGGATTTATCTAATCCAATGTATTCTATTTTAGATAAATTAGTGATATCTTAGGTTTTGAAATGATTATTTCAGAGTCAGTTTTTCATTTAAAGTTAGTATAGGTCTGATATAGCGTATGTAATACGTGGTATTTATACACCTTATACCACTGTACCGATGACTTTGTTATTTCTTGTCTATTGTGCTTAAGTTACAGTCAGTCTTGTCTTGCGTGGTAATACGTGGTTATGTGTGGTATTGACAGCTTATGCAGTTCCCACATGGGTAGGAACCAGCCTGTATACTGTTAATGGTCTTTTTCTTTTTACTGGTATAGTGGCTAGGGCTTACTAAGTCCTTCAGATTCTTTGTACGTCGATAACAGACATCTACTTTGGGTCCTATGAACTGACCCAAAACATTGTCAGATTGCAAGATATGCCAGTGTTTATTGATTATTTGGATTACATCCTTGCTTTGTGCATTGTAAGTTAATATTAATCTGGTTTTGTTATCTTTCGTACGAGTCTTGGGTTTCAATAAATTCTCTCGGTTAGTTTTTCTTGCCTTGTTTTTTGCTTTTTTGATTAGGGATTTACTGTACCCCCTCTGGCTAAGACGATCTGTTGTTTCCTGTGCTCTGACTTCATATAGATCTGGTTCTGAACAGTTTCTTTTCACCCTTAGGAATTCTCCAGTGGGGAGGGATTTAATCGTGCTTGGTGCGTGTGCACTTGTATTGAATAAGATGGTATTGGTTGCTGTTTTCTTTCTGTACAAGTCTGTCCCCAGCATGTCATTACTTTTTTTGAAAATTCTCAAATCCAAAAATGAGATTTCCGTTTGGCTGGATTCATATGTTAACTTGATGTTCAGAGGGTTTTGGTTCAGAATCTTTAGGAACATGTCTAGTTTTTCTTTGGGTCCTTCCCAGATTAACAGGATGTCATCTATGTATCTTAGCCAGAGGGGGATGTGTTGAGTGAACTCATCATTTTCATGAATGAAGACAGTGTTGTGCTCCCACCAACCTAAGAATAGGTTGGCGTAGGTGGGTGCACAAGCTGTCCCCATCGCTGTCCCCCTTGTTTGTAGATAGAATTGGTTGTTGAAAACAAAATAGTTCTTTTTGAGTACAAATTCAAGCAATTTCATCACGACTGGGACTAGCATACTTAGGCCTAGATTTGGAGTTCGGCGGTAAAAGGGCTGTTAACGCCACGCGTGTTTATGTCTAACGCACGGCATTGTTTGACTCCGGTATTTAGAGTTAAAATAAGACCATCTAACGATGCTCCTAACGCGTGTATGTCACACGCGTAATACTGCCCGCGTAAGACAGTCTCCCATAGAGATCAATGGGAAAGGCAAAAAATTGCTTTTTTCACCTAACACTCGATCTCGCGAGAATACTTACAGCTCGGTCATATGACGCATACCACATCATGCACAACAATAACATGCCGCAAATGTCACAACAACAATCAATCAACAAATCACACAAGCATTACACATTCACAAGCGGGGGATGTTTTAATAAATTTTTATACGGGGAATACGCATATACTTTAAGATGCGGAAAATCGCTAAATAACAACAAGGATTAAAAATGATATACATACACTAGAAAAAAGATCGTATTCAATATCACTATATATTAGGACAAACATACATATACAACACTTCACAAAGAACACACCATCGCAAAATCACATTTAAAAAGAATACTATTGGACAATGTTAGAGAAAACGACCACTATGACATCATCGCATTCTACACATTCCACAAATACCAACTCAAAATGAGCATGCGCAAATTCACACACCTAATACACATTGCAATAATATTAATTGCTAATAAAGCACACCTGAACACTATTTACAACGCAAATAGGTACATCATTAAACATTTACACAGGGTATATAAGCACCACACAAGCATGGCTTCTTTGACTGTGTTGCTGTTGGGTCTTTGGAGATTGGAGGTTTAAGAATAGAGAGTTTGAGAATTTTTGAGAGTTAGTGTTAGCGTGAGAGAGTCAGTTGGTAGTGTTAGCGTGAGAGAGTGAGTGAGTTAGTGGTAGTTAGTGGGAGTGGGAGAGAGTCTGTTAGTGGGAGCGTGAGTGAGTTAGTGGGAGTTATTAGTGAGAGTTGTTAGTGGGAGCGTCAGTTAGTGGTAGTTAGTGAGCGTTAGTGGGAGTGTTTGTTAGTGAGAATTAGAAGTAGTGTGAGTTAGCGAGCGAGTGATTTTTCTGTACACTTAACACATTTACACGCAAACACATTCAATACATACATACACTTATCAATAACACTACATACACTCCATACCCCCTACCCCCTCATACTACACTCCATACCCCATTCCTTGTAGTCCCATTCCCTTTCATCCCATTTACTCTTATCCCATACCCCATACCCATCCCCTAGTTACATTTAGTTTACATATCCTCCTTTTAGTCTTATTCTTTTCGTTTATTTAAAGACTCCTTACCCTCTTTGTTTTTTACATCCCTCTCACACTTTAAGCACCTTTTTTGTCTTTTTAGTTCTTTATTTTGACCCCCTTTAATTTCATCACACTCACTTTTTTTTTGATTATTTGGGGTTTAGTTTAGGGAAGAGATGGAGGCCAGGCAGGGGAAAGGTAGAGGGGGGAGTAGAGGGAGGGGGAGAGGAACAGGGCAGGAAGGGGGGCAGGAAGCGGGGGTGGAAGCGGTGGGTGGACCCAGCCACTTGGTTCAAGATGACCAAGTGGCTGGGCCCAGTGGCGGTCAGAGTAGGGCTTCACAGTCCGGGAAACAGAGGGCATCATCACAGGGGAAGGCCAAGGCGACTAGGGAGGCGAGGTTTTCGATGGAGGAGAAGGAGGCCCTCGTAGAGGCCTATATGGCCAGGCATAGGATGCTGCAGCACCAAAAGACCACCCCGACTGACAGGAGGAGGCTCTGGAACGAGATTAGGAATGCAGTCAATGCAGTGGGTGGCCGGAACCGCGATATGGATTCTATCAAACATCGGTACCGGGAATGTAAACTTGAACTGAAAAAAAAGTTAAGCCTGGAGGCCCGACATGCCGCAGGGACCGGTGGCGGCCCTGCCATTGAAATGGACTACTGCCGATGGGAGGAAATGTTGCGTCCCAGCATCTCCGAGGTGGAAGTAGTCGGTATCGGAGGAATCGATACCGGGAACCTGCCACTCTCATCTGACGGTAAGCTTATTGAACAATAATTTCACATACAAATGTATTTCAAGGGACACTATACGCAAACATTTACTTTCATGATTGAGGTAGCGAATACAATTTGACAAAACATTCAAATGTACTTATATTACCTAATTTGATTCATTCTTGAGATATATTTTAATGAAGAAATAGCCATGCACACGGTGAAACAATCACAGGAGGCAGCTATATTCAGCTAACAATCAGCATCTTATAAGCATATTTAGATATGCTTTTCAGCAAAGAATATCCAGAGAATTAAGCGAATTAGATAAGAAAAGTACATTCGAAAGTTGATACAAAATGTATGCTTCTAAATCATGAAAGATAAAACATTGGGTTTCATGTGTTAAGGATCAGATTAATGCTATAACGTTGTTTACACGCATTCTATTACTTTGCGGTTACATCAGTATCTAGGCTATAGGTTAGGTGTGCATTTAAACAGACTGAAAACAAACGCGAAAACATTCACATTGACCACAGATATCACAAACACGGTTTAGAAAAAGCGGAAATAGTATTGATTGTTTGTTAGATTTCAAAGTGGATTAATGATTCTGCATTTGTAATTGTATCGTAAGCTAAGTCATTTAAACCTTTATTTGCAAATATGCTAATATATAAAAAAAAAATTTTTATTTTTTTTTTTATATACAGAGTCTGGGGACGAGGCAGCACAGCCTCCTGTATCTCCCCGGGATGAGAGTGGTGGTGAGGAATTTCCACTTCGGAGGGAAGAGGCCCCCCGTGACGAACAGCGCACGGGAGATGATCAAGAGGCCCCGGAAGCACAGGAGGAACCCGCGGAACCCGCGGAACCCGAGGTCCCTCAAAGACCCGCACTCCGCCGTGCACGGGCACCCCGCCGTGCACGGGTTCAACATGCACAACAAGAGGAAATAGCGGAGGTGCGGGTTCTACTGGAGTACATAGACCAGATGCGTACCTCCCGGATAGAAAATATAGAAGGACGACACAGAATACTTGATGGCCAAAATCAGATTATTCAAGGACAAAATGAAATCATCAACATACTGAATAGAATAGAAGAAGGCCAAACAAGAATATTTAATCTTCATCAACAAATGTTCACTTTTTTCCGGGAGGCGCATGCTGGTCTACCTCCTGTTGCTGTGCCTCTTGTTGCTGGGCCTCTTGCTGCTGGGCCATCTCCTCCTGCCGGCCCATCTCATCCTCCTCAGCCATCTACTCCTCCTCCTCAGCCATCTACTCCTCCTCCTCCTCCTCAGCCATCTACTCATCCTCCTCAGCCATCTTCTCCTCCTCATCCATCTTCTCCTCCCCAGCCATCTACTCCTCACCTTGGTCGTCCCAGTACTCTTCCTTCCACTCCTCCCACAACAGCTCCAAGGAGGACTCTTCGGAGTCGGCAGTTGCCTCTCCCAGAGCCTCAGCCCCGTGGGAAGAGGGGAAGGAAGAGGAAGTAAGTATTTTTTTCATCTTCACTGCTTTTTTTAATTTAATGTGTAATGGATAGGTATGTGATGATGTGGTTTTCATACACTTGTGGACCACACTCTGTATATAATCGACTTCTATGGGACCGGGTCCATGGAGGCAGATTGTTTGCAGAGTGTGGGTTATAAGTGTGTGAAAACCACATCATCACATACCTATCCTTGTTCATGATATTGAATGGTTTCTGTGATGTGATGTCCAAACTGTTTCCCCAATCGCTAACTCAATTACCATAACAATTTTCCATGATGGCATATTACTGTTTGAATGCCAATAACACAGCTTAAAGGGACAGTCAGAAAATTATTGATTACAAAGAAAACACTGTATTACGCATTATAAAGTTTGAAACAACAAAACATGGAGAAATACATGTGTGACTTATGTGCTTACCCTTGTATCTATGACTATGAAAAATGACCACTTATTTGTTGTTCTGACATAACAACATTTTAGATATCAATGATCAATACATGGTCAATAATATGCTGTATGAGCCCAAGGTTTTACATATACAAATGCTATCAAAATGCCCTCTAGTGCTCAAATTGTATAATGATTACAAGCACTCTTCAAGATGGAAGAAATGAGCACACCAACCTCATAAGTTTAGATAGCAAATTTAAATAAACCCAGACAAATGTTCAATTGTTGAGAAACATTTGATATCCTTGATATTACAGAATTGACTTTTAGAATAATGACAAAAATTATATATTTTCTAAACTGTCCCTTTAACAACATTACATATGCTAACACATATTTTAAACTTGTTGGTATATCTACATGTACTTTGTCAAATAAAAAAAAATTGAAATCACATTTATATTGACGTGTTAAATAAAGTCTATTTTCTTTAAGAGACATTATTGTGTTAATATTTTATTGTAAAGACATTTTTATTTAACAATGAATATGGTTTAAAGTCCTTTTAGGAGTGGGGGGGGGGGGTGAAAATATGCTAACAATAATATATTTGAAGATTAAACTATGTGGATCTCATACATGATACAAAAAACAACATTTGCATTCAAGGGACAGTATCCTATATTTTTAACATAACTGTATGTAATAGACACTACTACAAACAACAAGATTAACATATACTGATATCAATATTAAAAAGCTTCAAACACTTGAAAATAAAATAGGGTTAGCTATATTGAAAATATAGACGAAACCCCCATTACAACCGTAAAACAACACAATACACCATCATTAACATATGAAAAGACCCTTTACACAAACTGGAGAAAGCTGGAGAATGTACTCACATGAAACTCAGAGGCTTTGCGAGGAGTAAGAAAATTACTTACATTTTCTTAGAACAGAAGAAAAAATAAACGTATTGGTTAAACAATGGACTATCTAACTAGAGACAAAATCCAAGCTTTTGATTTATAATGTGAGTGTCTAATGAACCTTTAATAAAATATACAACGAAATTACATTTAGAAGAAGTCGGCATCATATATTTAGCATATGATAAAGATAAATGCATATTGATTACTTTATTCAAACACAATAGCGCTTATTTATTAATTAGATATATTCAACATTAAACACAACATTAATTTTTTAAGAAAAAGGAACATATTGTTGACAAACATATTAAACATGGACTGTAGAGATTTGCACTTGCCTAGAAATATCCTATGCATGAAAACATTTTTCTTTAGTTCGTTGATTCAACCAGACATACAGCAAAAGAGAATGTGGTGGTCTTTATCAGCTACGGGTCAACAATGTAACATGATGCAAATAATACATATTCGCAAGCTTTTTAAAATTGGATGCAGTCACAAACGTTTTTAACGTGCACAAATATTGCGGGACTACGTAATCCAATCATACGTTTTTTTACCTTTACATGTGCCGTCTTAACATCGCGCTTCCTTGATCACGTAAGAACGCCATCCAATGAAAGGCACATTATTGATCACGTAAGAACGCCCAAAAAAAAAGGCGCATCCTTGATCGCGTCAAAACGCAATCCAATAAAAGGCATATTCCTGATCACGTAAGAACGTCAGTCAATACAAGGAATCATTGGACAGCCTGGCAGGTGACGTCTTAAGCAACATGGCGCATCCGAGATCGCTGAAAAACCGCTGACAATACAAGGACTCAGTGACAGCTTGGCATATCACTAAGAAACGTATTTATATTTTAGGAACTAGTATGTGTGTAGATTGCTATCTAGGAATGACAACAAATCCTGAATCATCTTTTCGGACTTGACTGTACCTTGAACTATAGCTATGGTGTATATCTTTAACATTTAAAAGATACACATGAGAAATACATATGCCATTGATGTTTTAAGATATGTTTGGATTGTTGTTGAATAACAATAGTTATACATGTATTGATTAAACGTGTCATTTATTCAGGTTTAATTATTGTCAGCCTACCTATAGCCATATATGGGAGGAGATGTATTTTGTTAACATATTAGTTAACTAATATTCATCATCTAAATTATTTGCATTACACACAGAGATTTATTTGGTTACACCTTTACACTAATATAGATTTGAAAATGAAATACAGGTGCTGTCAACATTACAATAAGATTGTTTATTAATACAATTATATGTCTTTGTTCTTGTAAAAAGGACAAAAACGCTTTACAAATGGAAATACATTCATTAACAATTGTGATCAACATCACTTAAAGGGACATTATTTTGTTTTTAAAAAGAGCATACACATAGTCAATACTATTTCAATAAAATGAAGACTTTACAGGGATTATATCATTTTATCAATACTCAGATCATTTGGTAAAGGTGCATCAATTCATGCAGACTTTCTAAATACACACATGGATCTGAACATTTAAATATACATATATACACAAATACCAATCTATATATACATATATAAAGAAATTACTCTGCTAATCATAATCAGGCAATGATAGAGCTAAGAGAAAATAATATAAAGACAAATAATAAGATTACATTGGAGATGTTAATCTTAAAGTCATTTACTATTGTCTTACATATATGATTTCAGTATAACAAATATATTTGGTAGGTCCCTTTAAGGATCAACAACATAAACTAGAGCTTTCAAAAAATAACAGGAAGAATGAGGACAATTATTTGTGAAATAAAATGTATTTTATTAGTATGTAAGAAAACATACACAACGTTTATAAATAATCTTGTAAAAATAAGGAATCTATGAGCCATATGACAAGGTAACAGTGCACCACAGTCCATGAAGAGAGTTGCCAAGGGCCAGCATAGCCCCATTGGAGACATATGACAAGGTAAAAGAGTGCATCACAGTCCATGAAGAGAGTTGGCAAGAGCCAGCATAGCCCCATTGGAGACACATGGCAAGGTAACACAGTGCATCACAGTCCATGAAGAGAGTTGCCAAGGGACAGCATAGCCCCATTGGAGACATATGACAAGGTAACACAGTGCATCACAGTCCATGAAGAGAGTTGCCAAGAGCCAGCATAGCCCCATTGGAGACACATGGCAAGGTAACACAGTGCATCACAGTCCATGAAGAGAGTTGCCAAGGGCCAGCATAGCCCCATTGGAGACATATGACAAGGTAACACAGTGCATCACAGTCCATGAAGAGAGTTGCCAAGGGCCAGCATAGCCCCATTGGAGACATATGACAAGGTAAAAGAATGCATCACAGTCCATGAAGAGAGTTGGCAAGAGCCAGCATAGCCCCATTGGAGACACATGGCAAGGTAACACAGTGCATCA
The DNA here is from genome assembly GCF_027579735.1 of Bombina bombina. Lineage (NCBI taxonomy): Eukaryota > Metazoa > Chordata > Amphibia > Anura > Bombinatoridae > Bombina > Bombina bombina. Next base: position 1,010,299,484 of record NC_069503.1, read on the forward strand.
CAGTCCATGAAGAGAGTTGCCAAGGGCCAGCATAGCCCCATTGGAGACATATGACAAGGTAACACAGTGCATCACAGTCCATGAAGAGAGTTGCCAAGAGCCAGCATAGCCCCATTGGAGACACATGGCAAGGTAACACAGTGCATCACAGTCCATGAAGAGAGTTGCCAAGGGCCAGCATAGCCCCATTGGAGACATATGACAAGGTAACACAGTGCATCACAGTCCATGAAGAGAGTTGCCAAGGGCCAGCATAGCCCCATTGGAGACATATGACAAGGTAACACAGTGCATCACAGTCCATGAAGAGAGTTGCCAAGAGCCAGCATAGCCCCATTGGAGACACATGGCAAGGTAACACAGTGCATCACAGTCCATGAAGAGAGTTGCCAAGAGCCAGCATAGCCCCATTGGAGACACATGGCAAGGTAACACAGTGCATCACAGTCCATGAAGAGAGTTGCCAAGGGCCAGCATAGCCCCATTGGAGACATATGACAAGGTAACACAGTGCATCACAGTCCATGAAGAGAGTTGCCAAGAGCCAGCATAGCCCCATTGGAGACACATGGCAAGGTAACACAGTGCATCACAGTCCATGAAGAGAGTTGCCAAGGGCCAGCATAGCCCCATTGGAGACATATGACAAGGTAACACAGTGCATCACAGTCCATGAAGAGAGTTGCCAAGGGCCAGCATAGCCCCATTGGAGACATATGACAAGGTAACACAGTGCATCACAGTCCATGAAGAGAGTTGCCAAGAGCCAGCATAGCCCCATTGGAGACACATGGCAAGGTAACACAGTGCATCACAGTCCATGAAGAGAGTTGCCAAGAGCCAGCATAGCCCCATTGGAGACACATGGCAAGGTAACACAGTGCATCACAGTCCATGAAGAGAGTTGCCAAGAGCCAGCATAGCCCCATTGGAGACACATGGCAAGGTAACACAGTGCATCACAGTCCATGAAGAGAGTTGCCAAGGGCCAGCATAGCCCCATTGGAGACATATGACAAGGTAAAAGAGTGCAACAGGCACAACAATAAACAGAAAAAAAGGCCAAATGGCAACACTAACAATAAAAATTCAATATGTGGACGGAGGATTCTTATCTGCCACCATGGAGCATATCCAGATCCTCCACTTACTGGTCATCCTCTTCATTGTCCTGTGCATGTCCAGCTCCAGATTCAGGCCTTGAACGTAATTCATAATTTCACGCAGAGTCAAGTCCTGAACCCGGAGCTGGGCCTGCATGGTGTCGTTCATCCCTCTCAGGACAGCTGCGTTCCTCAACACGGCCTGCTCTACTCTTGCTATCCCTTCTAGCATGAGCCATGCTGAGTCACAGCCTAAAATAAAATAAAATTAAATATTAAGGATAATTACACAACAGACTAAAAATTTTAATACATACATTGTCATCATAAAGACAAATAATTATTTACATTAATTAATTTACATTTATTCTTTACACATGAATTAGGTTATTCAGACAGACAGAAATCATTAAAGGGACATGTTACTCAAACATATTGTCCCCTTTAAATGGTTTTAGATGATCCACTTATACAGCTTGAGTGTATCAAATCTTGTTAAAGGATTTACATTGTACTTACATCAGAAATTTAAAAATTAAATTTAGACTGTGGTAGGCACACCTATCCTTAAACATTTTTGCATTGAGGACAAGCTGTGTAAACATAGCAACCAGAAGAAATTACATTCCCACTGGGTTAGACAAGAGATAATGTATCCACATTTGTACATAAAATTTTGGATCCAAGTAGTGGTGATTGGTATATGTAGTGATATCCAATTAAAGGGACACTGAACCTAAATATTTAATGGACTCATTCAGATAGAGCATGACATGACAAATCTTTATAAATTACACATATTCATTATATGTTTTAATTCTCAAGCTATATTTTGAAAGCAAGAATGTTGCTTTTTAGGGAAGCAAATATTTGTTTATCAACTTTGTTTGTGCATGCTGGTTGATGGATACATTCATCCAACAATAAAGAAATGATGGCCAGATTTATTTTATTGTTTAAACTAATTATAGGAATTACTTTTTTTACAAAAATATATCAAGAGAATGACGAATAATTAATAAGAGTATGAAATTATAAATTTGATTAACATTGCATGCTGGATTTGAATCACAATTTAACAAATTTAACTTCACTGTACCTTTAAGTATCTTATAAAGTGTATTTAGAATGATACTTACAGCTGTGCCTGGGAAGGACAATCTGACACCCAGGACAATGAAGGTTGAGACAGGGGGGAGGGATGGGATTGGCTTGGGGAGGGATGTGAATGGCTTGGGGAGGGCTGAGCTGCCGCTCCGGGGTAGGCCGTACAGCTGGGGAGTGGGGAGTTTGGGTCTGGGCAGCTGTACGGGCCAGAATACGGGGAGAACGGCGAAGGGGGGTGTATGGGCGTTTTTTGGGATGGACAGGATATGAAATATGTGAAGGGCTGGCAGTGGTCTGGGCATGGTCATGAGTTTGGTCATGGGCAGGGTTCTGGGTCTGTGCAGGGGTGTGGCCATGGTCAGGGGTGTGTGCCTGGGGAGGGGTCTGTGACTGGGCAGGGGCGGAAACCAGATGACCAGAAGTGGTGGATCCATCTGAAAATGTAAAGAAAATATATTAACATCTCATACATCCTGACATCAAATCAACGCATTTCAAATTGATTATGTTTTCAATATACTTCGAAGTGTGTTTGAATTTTTAAACAATTCTGAAATGAGGATATGGTATGTATATAGGCACTCAGATGAATATCAATGACTGCCTGTACAATTTGAACCTTATTATTGTTTTTTGGCATGGAATATGCATGTGACATAATGATGGCATGAATTAGAAATTTTTCAAAATAAATATACAAGCAGAATTTCATGCTGCCTGATATAGAAAGGGGGCAGTAGTGTATTTGAACAGACAAATAATATTCCTTTTTAAAGGGCAAAAGCTGTAGACTTTTAATGTCTTCAATAAAATGATTTCCAAAAAAAAAACATGTTGGAAACATGATAGATATATTTCACATACCATCAGACTCCAAGGCAGCCTCTTCCTCCTCCGTCCCACATGTGACAGCAATCTCTGTAAAACATAACATGTTGTGTACACGTTAAGATCAGATATTATAACATATGTTACTGTTGCTCAAATACGCACATCAATGTTGCATTAAAGATATACACACACAAAGTTATGATTTACATCATTTTGATGGAGCATACAAATGACAATAGATTTGTTATTGTCAATGAATATTAATTTTAATGTATTGTTTGTATTAATGTTAAATTCATAAAAGCATAGTACATAGAACATTTAAGATTTCTCATGTGTGTATCACTTGATGACTGTTGTCAAAAAATCTAATGGAAACAAACATATGTTATACATCTTATGAATAACAAATGTGTAGACTAATAAAGTAGAAATTATTAATCGTTCAATATGAAAAATAAATTAATATATAATCAGAAGATAAATATTTTGAATTTTTATAATGTTATGCTTCATCAGAATCATGATCATAATATTGATTAGCAATACACCTTCAATTACATATAAATGAGTCAATGGACTTACCAGGAGACCGCAAAGGCGTCTCTATGTCACGGCTGGATTCCTGTGGGCTCACCACACCAACTCTCTCTATGAATGATATAGATATATATTATTAAACATATTTGGGATATCACTAAATCACATCTGTCTAGAATTTTAACATTAATCAACTTTAAAATGTGAAGAATAGAGCAGTCATTACACCAGAAAATGCTTGATTGAATCAAGGGGATTCTGTAAAAATATCTGTATTGAACATATGTTTAATGTCAGACTACATTAGACATCAAATTCATCTCAGATGCTGCTATTGCATATCTAAATATACCCAATGATCAATGTTCTTAACCCTTTAAGGACACGCCTTTCACTTTGCTCAATTGTTTTATGACGGAATAATTCCGTCATATGTCCTTAAGAAGTTACAAGAATACACACAAACCACATATTGAGTAGCATCTGTTGACAAATCTAAACAAACACATGTGTCACATCGAGCCATTTTTGCAATGTACAGTAATCTTGTTTAGGACACAACACATATTTATCACAATACAAAACAAAATTGATTATTACAAATATGTAATCATGGTGCTGTTAGAGTATGCAGATATCTATAAAGTAACTCCAACAGAGAATGTGATTTATATATCAATAGTTTTTAATAAAAAGAATGTAAAGATGAATGAATCTATTTTGTCTTAAAGGGACACTGACATGATTAATTTAAATAATTGATTTCTATGTTCAAACTGTAAAAAATGATTTAACATTGACTCCTATTATAATTAGAATGTTGCTCGATATTAATCTTAAAGGCAGATAAGGAATATTGGATTCAATAAATATTGTTTGTTGAAGGTATCCACCAATCATCAATAAAAACCCAGGTTGGTCAACCAAAATTTAGATGCACATAAACGTACTTTCTTTATTTTACAATACATTTAGCAATAGAATATGTCACATATGATGATAGTATTATATTTTTATGTTTATTAATATTGCATACTGTATCTGAATGACAATATTAATAATTGTAGCTCAGTATCCCTTTAATGTAAAATTAAATTGATTCCACAATGTTGTTGTTAATGAATTATCTACTCCATATGTTGATGTCATGAATGGTATTGAGCATGCAATTAAAATGTAATATGTTATTTAAGGATATCCGAATAATTATTTAATTTTCATCTATTAAATAGACATTTCATCTAAATATTGAACAATGTGTATTTATTATGTAATGTTCAGTCCATGTTTCTAAGACAAATGTCAATTAAAAAGAGACATACCATACTGTGACAAGCCCTGGCTTGAGGATCCAGCAGCCACATCCATATCTGTAATATATTAAATGAGGATTGCATATCATTAATACTAATCATGCCATGTTTAAAAAATTTACATTAATAACAAATCAATTGAAAAATATTAATCCTTTGGTAGTCCCATGAGTTAATAGTTTCCTCAATTAAATTAATTAAAAATATATCCTGGACTCTTATTTTCAATCAGTTGTGTTGTTTACTGTATCTTTAAGAATATCTGCTTGTTATTACATAATCATCAATTGATGGCCATATGTTATAATTGTTTTGTATTATTGGTTTTTTATTAGCTATAATATTGAAAATAAGAATACTGTATTCTTCACTAATCTAAGAATTCCCATTTAATTTTTAACAACATGTATAAAGCAATGCCACTTTCCGCAAACCCATGTTAACGTGGATGAGAAATGCCATTTTCGCGATCATTGCGCAATGATTCCAAGCGGAATTACGCATCCGTCATTTCACCAATATGTATAAAGCAATGCCACTTTCCGCAAACCCATGTTAACGTGGATGAGAAATTACATTTCCGCTCTGTGACGCATATTCTGTAGAGCGCAAGAAACATCATTCCTATTTCATGTGTCAATAATCTAAAATCAGATATCTAAACATCATATGTAGTGTATGTTGTGAGATCTGTATAGGTTTAGTATCTGACTATATACACATTTTTTGATTATAAAATAAAAAAATATATATATTATATGAAGTTGGATAATTACCTGGTTCAGATTCTCTATCATCTCCTCCCAGGCCACCGGACGGAGAAGCATCTGCCCTGTCCCCCGCGTCAGGACTTTCAGATCCCGCAGCTGGGAGGGAAGAAGAGGAGGCCGAGGATGGCGAGGATCTAAATCTTTTGGGGACCCGGAGATTGAGGAGCTCGCATAAAGTCACCTCATAAGGGAGTAGGTACAGTTTCCGCGGGGCCTCTCTTTTGCCACCTCTTTTACGGGCTTGTACCCAGTCCCTTATGAGGTTTACTTTTTTCGATAAACGCGACCTCATATCTCCGAATCTCCTCATGATCTGATCCTGGGTCCTCTGGACGTCACACACCAATCTAACCGCATTGGTGATAGACTCCCAGAGGGCCTTCTTAACGTGCGCATCTGTCAACCTCCTCTTGTTCCCAAACAGCTGGGGATAAAAGTCCTTGACGGCGTGGACCAGTGCAGCGCTCTCCTCCTTGGTGAACCTGGGAACTGACATGCCTGCCGAGTTGCGTATATATAATATATATTTAATATATAAAAACAAATACACCAGCAGGCATTAGAGAACTGACAAAGATGGCAACGTGTAATGGACTTTTATATGGTGAAGTAAACATGAGATGCACCATGGGACAATTTATCTGTACATCTGATTGGATAAAAGTTTGAAATATTGTTAGAATGTGTGTGAGACCATCCTGACTCAAGTTGTGTTTGTGTGATGAACTCTGATTGGCCGTTCCTTAATGTTTCATATCTTAGTAACTTCCTTACACATACCTCATGGTGGTGCTGTAACTTCATTTTTCATGTAGACTTATTTGTAACTCATGGGCCTGTCATGCGGATATGTGTGACGCAGATTTAATATCCGTGATCCGTTAAATATTAATGATTAAATACTCTTTAAAATCTAATACTGTCACATTATTAATGTTGTCGACATTTCTCGGTTTAATAACGGTCTGTTTCTTTAATACAAATACACATTTCATATTGTATGTCTTTATTGTTCTTTAAATACATTTATTGTGAAGTATTGACATTGCTCTATTAAATGTCTTTATAATGCACATTGATTGTGTGCTATTGCGTGACATTAGACTCTAATGTTTAAAGATGCTAATCTGGTGTTTCAAGATGCGTTTCCCACGCAATATTTATTAATGTTAAAATTCAGGTTAGAATGTCAGTAACTTGGATAATCTGTTTATAAATATTAAACTACAGCTTTGTTATTCGCAAATAAACCTCGAGCTTGTATTTGTCTGAAGTGCTCATATATGTTATTGTGCAATGGCGTCTTTAGTTTTAAAGAGACATTACAAACAATTGTATCAAATGATCTGTAGAGATAGAAGATTGTTTAGACTTTAAAATGTGAATCATTTTCCATTAGTATTTAGATATCCTCAACATAAGAAATTTAAATGCACATGGTTGAGACAATCACATAAGGCATCTCTGTGCATCCACCAATCTTCATCTACTGAGCCGATCTCGATATGCTTTTCAAGCAAAGTATGTGAAGATATCAAGATAAGTAAATACACTCTTTAAATCTCTTAAAGGGACACTGTCCAAACAAATTTAGCATTGGTGATTGAGCATGAAATGTTAATCAACTTTATTCTTTAATCAGATTATCAAATTTTAACAGTTATCTTGTTATGTTTCTTTGCAAATCAATAATGATATTTTATATTACGGACAATTGTTTTATAAAAACATGGGTTGTCCTTGACGATTGTTGCATCAATTATTCCAAACAATCAAGTTCTGTCCAGAGTACTGAAGCAAATAAATTAGCTATTTACTGCCTTATTTTTAAAGTAATGATAGCAACATCACAATGAGCATTCATAATATGAGACAAGTTTTAAAGTTGATTCCAATAGAATACTCATTCAGAATGTATAAATCATTAATTTTTTAACTGTCTACCTTTAAGTATATTTTGAGTTCATGTCCCTTTAAATAAACATTTCACAATAATGCTTAAAATATCATAAACCTAGGCACCTTCCTTTTGCTAAATGAGTCTAACATATGAGTAAAGCAAATTAAGATTAAATTCTAGATTGTTTTACACACTGACTGAAATATATTTATTAAATGATGTCTTTTTTAGCCTTCAGCGTAGAGGGACATTAAGCTATATGTTATGTATGCATTTTGTATAATATTCTTATATTTGAACAACTTAATATGTTTTGTTATTCAATCATTATATTGTAATTATATATATTCTTGGATTAAATACATCTCTACATAGGCTATTTTGATGCTGATTGTTGTTTGCATATAGATGCCTTATATCATTGACTAAGATATGTGCATTTTTTTTTTTAAAACAAGTATATTTAAAGACTGAATGTAATTCTATAGTACTTTCTAAATATGTTTAAATTCTTGTATGATATTTTTAAAAATCTAAAATATACTTTGTGATTGTCCCTTTAAGGACCCAAACATTTGGCATTTTTATTTAACATTGACAAAATAAACAAAAGGGGAATTTACATTCTATATAGATATTTGATGTCTAACCCAAGAGGTAAGATTGTAACAAATACATAATATTACTAAGTATAGTTAAATGACTCCACTAGAAAATTACATAGATTAACCTGGCATCCAATAACTAATTTTTAAAAATTATCAAGTTAAATGACCTACCATTTATAAATGTAATAATTTAAATAATTTCTATTAATTTTTTTAGATACCTAAGGAAGATACATGATCTTATACAATTATTTTTACATTCAACAACACTGTCACTTTCATGTAATTGAACCACTTCACCTTATTATATGTTAAAAAAAATTTTTTTTTACTACATATCCTAAATAATTGTAATATATACATTTTCAATATAAAAGCACTGAAGAATCTGACTCCCCAATTAATGTTATAAAATATATATTTATATTCTCTGAAGCATTTTATTTTCTAATATTAAAGCATTATTTTATCTTATGCATGTGCTTGTCAAATAGCCAACTACCAGTCATGGGAGTCCAAGTTTGATTTATTTACAGATTATATTGATATTTAGTAGAATCTGTTCAAAATAATGTATTTAATAATAAAATGTTTAGTATTAACATTTCAAAATATAATTAATCGAAAAAAATTAAATATTCCTGGAAGTCATCAGATGCCAATCTGAAAAGAAAAATAATAAAAATGGAACAAAGTTAATACACACGTTGTCAAATATTCATAAAATACATTTAAAATCATATGGTGTCTATGCTCTAACTTTGATCAACATTTTTTAAAGATAATCATTAAATTGATTTAAAATTAATGAAATACATACACCATTATATTGTTGATTAAAAATTCTATTTAAATATCCAAAATTCAAATTATACATAATAATGTATATCACATTTCAACAATATATGTATGCTGAACATAAATCTAATATTTCATGTCCATTCAAATACCTCTATATCAACTATAATATGTATTCCTTTTTCTGATTGTGATCCCTAAATATCTAATGATGAAATAAGTATGACTAATGTATGTAAGCTAACAATAATCAACATTCTTCATGTGATTCTTAACTAGCATGCACCAACCTGGATAATGCATGGTCTTTGAAAGTCAATTCAGGGGTAAACAGTTGATCTTCAATAGGTGTCTTATTCATCAGTTCATTAAATAGAGGACTGGGAAATACCATCTACAAAATAGAAAATCATCTAAGTGTCTCCAATAGGATGTCTCCACAGCCTTATTCTATCAAATAGTTTGCACTTACCATGTGAACATGTCTTTGTATGGTTTTCAAGGTCAGCAGAATTGAAAGATAATGCCAGACATGATCCCATTGGTATACTTCAATTTCAATCTTGGCTTTTTCCCCACTGTCAGTCTGGGCAATCTTGACTGTCAGGCTTCAAATTGTTCCCTTTCAGTCTTTAGATTAAGTCATCTCCCTAATGTAATAAATTTAATAAAAAAAAATCATACAAGTGTGTGAATCAGTTCTGTACCCCTCTCCCACCCCCCATTTCATAATAAATATCTGTCACTAGCTTACTAAGCCTGTGTATGAACCTGTGTTATTTTCTAGCAAGTGTGAAGATGAGTCATATTGAGCATAAAAAACCTCTGTGTGACATTGAACCATAGTCATTCTAGAGTATCCCTTTCTGATTATGTACATTTTAAGTAATGTGTAAACAAAAATCTATTTCTTAAAATGTATGCCATATGATGTATTTGTGTACAAATCATGCCAGCAACAGTCCATACATTTCTACTTACCATCTGATGTCCTCTTTAAAAACCAGGTGGCAAAGACTCGCTATAGGACCCAATGCCCAGAGCATCACCTATATTATGAAAATTAAAAATTATTCTAACATTTGATCAATACTAACATGTTTGCACAATTCTCTACTTGTCATTTCCCTAGAGTTCACATCTATTGAAAATACTACACAGTCTAACTTCTATTCTTTACCGTCTAAAGTGGCGGTTGATGACGTCTGCTCTGACATCAAGTCCCTCGTCCTGGAATTCCCCCTATAGAACAGGATCATCCTCCTCATCTCTGAGGAGGTCTCTGTCCACCGGGACGGCCTGCAGCATCCCAGCCCGCTGTGCAATATTATGCAGGACGCTACAGGCTACAACGATCTTCGCCACCTTCTTTGGGTTGTACTGGAGTGCTCCTCCAGAACGGTCCAGGCACCTGAATCTCATCTTCAGGAGCCCGAACATCCTTTCAACCACCGCCCTGGTTCTCTTATGAGCCCTATTGTAGCGCTCCTCAGACACATCAGTCGGGCTACGCAAGGGGGTAATGAGCCAAGGCCGGCTCATGTACCCAGAATCACCTATAAATTTTGAACAGAACATAATTCAAACAGAATACTTAAACTAGTATATTGTTGTATAATTTTTTTTTATTTAAAAACCATAATCCATATTAAAACTTGTCAGAAACATACCAATAAAAAAAATTCTATATTATTCTGTATCTTCCCATTTCAGCTAAGACATGCTACATATGCGTATTGTTCTGAAAACAAACCTTGTGTAAAATGCTAAATACATGGTTACATTGCATTCTCTATCTGAACACTTAAGGTAAGACATGCTACATATGTGCATTTAAATAAAAATAGACATTAGCAGAAAGAGACAATGACAGGGTTAAATTGCATGAGATAATAGCTTCCCATTTCAGCTAAGACATGCTACATATGCGTATTGTTCTGAAAACAAACCTTGTGTAAAATGCTAAATACATGGTTACATTGCATTCTCTATCTGAACACTTAAGGTAAGACATGCTACATATGTGCATTTAAATAAAAATAGACATTAGCAGAAAGAGACAATGACAGGGTTAAATTGCATGAGATAATAGCTTCCCATTTCAGCTAAGACATGCTACATATGCGTATTGTTCTGAAAACAAACCTTGTGTAAAATGCTAAATACATGGTTACATTGCATTCTCTATCTGAACACTTAAGGTAAGACATGCTACATATCTGCATTTAAATAAAAATAGACATTAGCAGAAAGAGACAATGACAGGGTTAAATTGCATGAGATAATAGCTTCCCATTTCAGCTAAGACATGCTACATATGCGTATTGTTCTGAAAACAAACCTTGTGTAAAATGCTAAATACATGGTTACATTGCATTCTCTATCTGAACACTTAAGGTAAGACATGCTACATATCTGCATTTAAATAAAAATAGACATTAGCAGAAAGAGACAATGATAGGGTTAAATTGCATGAGATAATAGCTTCCCATTTCAGCTAAGACATGCTCCATATGCGTATTGTTCTGAAAACAAACCTTGTGTAAAATGCTAAATACATGGTTACATTGCATTCTCTATCTGAACACTTAAGGTAAGACATGCTACATATCTGCATTTAAATAAAAATAGACATTAGCGTCGGTAAATAACAAATGGTTAAATTTAATCCTATAGCTGAACATGACGCTAACAGTTAAAAAATACAGGGCCAATTGTCAACATTATTAACCATGTTGAGCACAAATACTCACCAACGAGATAACCAGGGGGCATTTGTCTTTCCTCAAACTGGCTCCACAGGGACGACAGAGAGAGGATGCGGGCATCATGACAAGCCCCTCCAAAATTCGCATACACATGCATAATCCTCATCCGTGCGTCACAAACATACTGCACGTTGAGGCTATGAAAATGTTTGCGATTTCTGAAGGGCAAGTCATCAATTGGAGCACGCAGCGCAATGTGGGTACAATCTATGGCTCCCAAGACATTGGGCAATTGAGCAATATCAAAGAATTCCCGCTTCAGGCGCCTCCAATCACCATCATTCTGTGGGAATCCTATGTATTGCTTACTGATACGTACCATGGCGTCCAGAAAGTTATCAAACACCACAGAGAATGTACCTTGAGCCAGGCCATGCATGTACAGTTCTCCGGATTGAAAACTCCCGGAGGCCAGGACGTATAGACAGCTTAGCATCTTACTCATGGGGGGAACAGCAGTCCTTATTTGTATACGTGGCTCCAAATGAGGTTTAAGAAGCTCGTAAAGGCCAATGAGCTGTTCGCGATCGAGCCGATACTTATCAAAAACCTCAAAGTCACTCATGTTTTCCAAGGTGGGTCTCACCCTGTAGACACGAGGACCTCGAACCAGACGACCCCTTCGTCTCGGTCTGAGCCGCCGAGGCTGCCTGATTCGATCAACAGCTAGTTCGCCAATAGCAGCACCAGCAGTGTCTACCATGTCATCGTCATCCATCTTTCAAAACAGCGTAACAAGGTAAGCACTTGATCTGATGTGGATCACAAGTGATGCATTGGCCATGTTGTTTGGGGGATTTATAGTACGATTAGTCCAATGGTAGTGAGTTTGTAATGATTGCTGATTGTATTCACCTGTTTGTATGTGAGCGGCGCGAATGCTTTCACAGTGGGCGTTTATTTGTTGTTTGCTGAAATGTTAGTTTCAAACAATGATTCTCAATGTGAAAGTGTCAAATATCACACATACAGTGCATGTTTGTAATGTTTGATCATATGCGTAATAAATATTTCTTAAACGCGATCTTATAGTAACAAGCACACGTCCAGGCTAACATGAATGAAAGTGCATAGTTGTGTATAATGTGCATCGAATGTGATCGATCAATGTTGCTGCAACATTGTTTGTAAACGATAAAGTAACATCTGTAGTATTGTATATATAAGTGATTTCAGAGCTGTCAATATTGTATGCGTCCCTTTAAAATCGCAATAATAATTCAGAACTTCCCGTCTGCCATCTGTAGTATTGTATATATAAGTGATTTCAGAGCTGTCAATATTGTATGCGTCCCTTTAAAATCGCAATAATAATTCAGAACTTCCCGTCTGCCATCTGTAGTATTGTATATATAAGTGATTGCCGAGCTGTCAATATTGTATGCGTCCCATTCAAATCGCCATAAAAAATCAGAACTTCCGGCTGTCATCTGTAGTATTGTATATATAAGTGATTTGCGATCTGACAATATTTATTAATTGTCCCATTCAAATCTCCCTAATAATGCTGTTCCAAACTGTTGTTTACGTATATGTAGTATTGTAGTATTGAGTGTTAAAGTTCCTAAAGGGGCGGTACAGTGGTGAATCTGTGATGTGTATGGTTGAATCTTGTAATGACGTCATGATATTATTAACCTGCCTATGTAGTTGTGAAATCCTCATTGTGTTGTTGTATTGTGCTACATTGTTATTGTGTGCTGAATAAAATCTAAATGTGTGCTTTGTGGTTGCGTGATGGGTGATACGTGTTATGTACATGTACGTATATATTGTGATTGTGTCCCACATATGCTGACTTCTATATAGCGGTGTGGCATTGTTGTTCCTTCCCATAAAGTGACATCTGTAATCTTGTGTAATGATGTTCTTGTTGTACGTAATTCCTAATGGTTTCTGGTGATGGAATCATGATGTTAAAAGTACAGTAAAATCCATATGTTGTGTTTTGTGATTCCTAGAGAGAATGTAATGTGTTTTTCCCCCATCATTTGAATGCACATGTATGAGTGAATGTTAAAAGTAATGTATGTGCATCCATGAGTGATTATGTGTTAAGCCTATGTAAATATGCAGTTGCTGCAAGCATATGAGTTGAATAACTGAAATGCAATAATAAAGGTAAATGAGAGGTGTTTCCCATTGTGTAGTGTTTGTGAATCCAGAAATGTGTATTGAATTTTATTTTAATTTTAAATGTAATTTTATTTAAATAATAATGTGTTACTAGTGATGTGGATTTGTAGTTGATGTAATCTAAAAGTGTGAAACAAATTTATGGTGTTGTGAATATTTAATAATTAAAAACCATAAGTCCACCATAGGGAAATATTCATTTCTTGATCTATTTATCATCGCTAGGTCTAACGCATAAAATCATGTTTTTTCTAGCGCTGGTATTTGGAGTTTTTCAGTCTACGCTATTTGCGTGCGTTAGGGAAATGAGGGTTTCGCATGCACGAGCACGTCTTCCCAATAGAAGTCAATGGAGGCTCTAAAGATTTATAAAAAAAATTTCTAAGACTGGTTTTCCTCGTAAAGTGAGTGACGTCATGAGCTTGTGTGAAAAAGTAACTAAATCGTGTTCTTTTTGTAATAAATTAAAATTTTGTGTATGTCATGTGGTGTATATTGTTTGTATGCATCGATGAGTGTATGTTTGTGATAATGTTATTAGTTAGATGTAGGTATATGAGGGTCTTTTCCCGTATGTCCATGTAAGTCAATGGGAAAATGGATTTTTGTGGATTTATTTCAAACACCCGAGATCTCGCAACTTTAATCCTTTGTATTTTAACGAAAACAAAATAAATATGAAAAATAAAGATAGTGTAGTGTTTGTATGAGTGTAAGTGTACTTTGTCTAATATTTGTTTTGTGATTCGTGGATGTTTTTTTTGTCGGTATATGTTTACTACTGGGTCTGAGGTGGCGGTAGAAAGTTGAGCGTTAGGTGTATTTTGAGTCGCGGTAAATAAACTCTAAATACCGGAGTGCGTAAGAAACCAGCGTTAGGAGCCTCTAACGCTGGTTTTCACGGCTAACGCCGAACTCTAAATCTAGGCCTTAGATAGCAGCTACCACAGTTCAATCTAACAGCCAGAGAATATATCAGGCATAACTTATATTATATCAAGATAGTAGCTGTTAGCAAAAGAATCAGCTGACTACTGTAAGCAAAGCTTTAAATACAGAACATCACCCATTTCATATTTGAAAAATCATTCTGGTAACAACAGTGATATCTAATGTGCAAAGTCCAAAATATCAATATTTATAATAAGACAAATTAGACTCCGCCGCATATCACGTTTAAACTAGTCTCTACAAAATTGTACTACTTCATGTATGTTCAACAAAGAACTTAGGAAGACAAGACCGACTATAACTTAAGATCAATATACCAGGAACAATAGAGTCCTCAATACAGTGATATAGGGTCATATAATACCACACATAACCACGTATTACCACGCAAGACAAGACTGACTGTAACTTAAGCACAATAGACAAGAAATAACAGAGTCATCGGTACAGTGGTATAAGGTGTATAAATACCACGTATTACATACGCTATATCAGACCTATACTAACTTTAAATGAAAAACTGACTCTGAAATAATCATTTCAAAACCTAAGATATCACTACTTTATCTAAAATAGAATACATTGGATTAGATAAATCCGACCAAACCCTGTATTTTTTAACATTGTATATATGTAGATGTATGTGTGTGTGTTTTTGTTTTTTTATTTTAAATTTTCAAATAAAAGTTATATTTTAATACTTTTCAGCACTCCCACTCTATAGTTACTCAGCCTTTGTCCAAATCTTGCCGCTCCAGATTGGGGTAAGAGTGCTATTCAGGTGCACAATTTTTTCAATCCAAGGATTGATCTAGAGTAACTAGAAAATAACGTTTGCTCTCCCCCATTAGAAATTACTATAGGATTAGGGGTACCTGCCTAGATATTTAAATTATTTAAATTATCTAAACTAATAGGAATTAAGTATGTTTTCCGTTAAGGCAGTATGAACCTATGCTTTGGTTTAGCTTTGAAATCTAATAGTTAAGCATTTATAATTAGCAGTATACATAATGTACATATTCATTCACTATTTAAGTTTCTATTCTTTTGGTATGTAATAGGTTAACTTTTGATACAATCACCTGTTCACACACTCACACGCAGGTTTGTACTTGTTATTAACCAATCAGAATTTTACTCTGCTTTTAAATGAAGCAGCACTTGTGTATTCCATCAGCTATGATTACGGTACTACACCGAAACATGTCAGCTGGAAACAACAAGTGCTGAGTGCTGTATGTTTGTGACCCCCATGGTTTTTTATCCACAAGTGGACTTTAATAAAGTTTGGATTTTATTTTTAACTCTTTGACCCTGGATTTCTTTCTACTGAACATTATATATATATATATATATATATATATATATATATATATATATATATATATATATATATATACACACACACACACACACACACATATACATACATTTAAACACACACACATAACACACATATAGACATGCATTTAAACACACATACATAATACACATATACATACATTTAAACACACATACATAATACACATATACATACATTTGTACACACAAATATAATACACATATACATACATTTATACAGACATACATTTATACACACATAGACATACATTTATACACACATACATAATACACATATCCATACATTTATACACACATACATAATACACATATACATACATTTGTACACACAAATATAATACACATATACATACATTTATACAGACATACATTTATACACACATAGACATACATTTATACACACATACATAATACACATATCCATACATTTATACACACATACATAATACACATATACATACATTTGTACACACAAATATAATACACATATACATACATTTATACAGACATACATTTATACACACATAGACATACATTTATACACACATACATAATACACATATCCATACATTTATACACACATACATAATACACATATACATACATTTGTACACACAAATATAATACACATATACATACATTTATACAGACATACATTTATACACACACACATAATACACAGACATACATTTATACACACACACATAATACACAGACATACATTTATACACACACATAATACACAGACATACATTTATACACACACACATAATACACATATACATACATTTATACACATATACATACATTTATACACACATACATAATACACATATACATACATTTATACACACATACATAATACACATATACATACATTTATACACACACACATAATACACATATACATACATTTATACACACATACATAATACACATATACATACATTTATACACATATACATAATACACATATACATACATTTATACACACACATATAACACACATATACATAAATTTATACACACACATAACACACATATACATACATTTATACACACACATATACATACATTTATACACACACACATAACACACATATACATACATTTATACACACATGCATAATACACATATACATACATTTATACACATATACATAATACACATATACATACATTTATACACACACATATAACACACATATACATAAATTTATACACACACATAACACACATATACATACATTTATACACTCATGCATAATACATATATACATACATTTATACACACATGCATAATACACATATACATACATTTATACACACACACATAAAACACATATACATACATTTATACACACATGCATAATACACATATACATACATTTATACACACACACACATAACACACATATACATACATTTATACACACATGCATAATACACATATACATACATTTATACACACACACATAACACACATATACATACACTTATACACACATGCATAATACACATATACATACATTTATATACATAATACACATATACATACATTTATACACATATACATAATACACATATACATACATTTATACACACATACATACATTTATACACACATACATAATACACATATACATACATTTATACACACACATATAATACACATATACATACATTTATACACATATACATAATACACATACATTTATACACATATACATAATACACATATACATAATACACATATACATACATTTATACACACATACATAATACACATATACATACATTTATACACACACATATAATACACATATACATACATTTGTACACACATACATAATACACATATACATACATTTATACACACACATATAATACACATATACATACATTTATACACACATACATAATACACATATACATACATTTATACACACACATATAATACACATATACATACATTTATACACATATACATAATACACATATACATACATTTATACACATATACATAATACACATATACATACATTTATACACACATACATAATACACATACAGTGCATATAAAAAGTCTACACACCCCTGTTTAAATGTCAGGTTTCTGTGATTTAAAAAAATGAGACAAACATAAATTATTTCAGAACTTTTTCCACATTTAATGTGACCTATAAACTGTACAACTCAATTGAAAAACAATCTGAAATCTTTTAGGTAAAGGGAAATAAAAAAATAAAAATAAAATAATATGGTTGCATAAGTGTGAACACCCTTTTATAACTGGGGATGTAGCTATGTTCAGAATTAAGCAATCACATTAAAAATCATGTTAAATAGGAGTCAGTACCCACCTGTCATCATTTAAAGTGCCTTTGATTAACCCCAAATAAAGTTCAGCTGTTCTAGTAGGTCTTTCCTGACATTTTGTTAGTCTCATCCTACAGCAAAAGCTATGGTCCGCAGAGAGCTTCTAAAGCTTTAGAGGGATCTCATTGTTAAAAGGTATCAGTCAGGAGAAGGGTACAAAAGAATTTCCAAAGCATTAGATATACCATGGAACACAGTGAAGACAATCATCATCAAGTGAAGAAAATATGGTGCAACAGTGACATTACCAAGAACTGGATGTCCCTCCAAAATTGATGAAAAGACGAGAAGAAAACGGGGACCCGATACGATATGCAGCGTCGCCCGCAAATGCCGGCGACGCTGAATTTTGCGCTGGTTCGGTATCCTATATACGGCGTAACCTAGAAGTTACGCTCGTATATTTCTGCCGTCGCCCGTAGTTTTTTGGGCCATAGGCAGGTATACCAAACCAGCGCAGTTTGGTATCCAATATACAGCGTAAGGACTTACATGGCGAAAATGGAGAAATCTTACTCCATTTTCATCTCGCCACAAAAAGCAGCCGTAGTATGCCTTACGCTGTCTATTGGAGCCCCGTAGCTCCCTAAACTAGCTACAAAATAAACCTAACACCTATGCCTATCTAGCTGTCAACCGCGATCTACTAAATAAAACCTAACACCTAACGCATGCGCAATGTCTATCTACCTGTCAACCGCGATCCCCCGCCGGAATCCCTAATAAAGTTATTAACCCCTAAACCACCACTCCCGGACCCCGCCGCCACCTACAATAAAAGTATAACCCCCTAATGTGAGCTCCTACCCCGCCGCCAACTACATTAAACTACCCCCTAAAGTGAGCCCCTTACACCGCCGCCATCTATTTTAAAATTATTAA
This sequence comes from Bombina bombina, assembly GCF_027579735.1. Taxonomy (NCBI): domain Eukaryota; kingdom Metazoa; phylum Chordata; class Amphibia; order Anura; family Bombinatoridae; genus Bombina; species Bombina bombina. The sequence continues at coordinate 1,010,318,935 of NC_069503.1, forward strand.
CCCCTAATTTAATCCCCCTACACCGCCGCCACCTATATTAAATTAATTAACCCCTAATTTAATCCCCCTACACCGCCGCCAGCTATATTAAATTAATTAACCCCTAATCTAATCCCCCTACCCCGCCGCCACCTATATTAAATTATTTAACCCCTAAATTACTAAACTATCCCTACCACTAAACCTAAGTCTAACCCTACAAATAGCCCTGAAAAGGGCTTTTTGCGTGACATTACCCCAAAGTAAACTGCTCTATTGCCAGCCCTTAAAAGGGCTTTTTGCGGGGCATGCCCCAAAGAATTCAGCTCTTTTACCAGCCCTTAAAAGGGCTTTTGGCGGGGCTTTGTCACAAAGTAAACAGCTCTTTTGCATCTAATCTAAATCCCCCTACACCGCCGCAACCTATAATAAATGTATTAACCCCTAATCTAATCCCCCTACACCGCCGCCACCTATATTAAACACATTAACCCCTAATCTAATCCCCCTACACCGCCGCCAGCTATATTAACTATATTAACCCTAATTATATTAGGGTTAATATAGTTAATATAGTTATTATATTATATATATTAACTATATTAACCCTAATTATATTAGGGTTAATATAGTTAATATAGTTATTATATTATATATATATTAAGTATAATAACCATATCTAACTCTAACATCCCTAACTAAACTCTTATTAAAATAAATCTAATATTAATATTATTAATTAAAATATTCCTATTTAAATCTAAATACTTACCTATAAAATAAACCCTAAGATAGCTACAATATAATTAATAATTACATTGTAGCTATTTTAGGGTTTATATTTATTTTACAGGTAACTTGGTATTTATTTTAACTAGGTACAATAGCTATTAAATAGTTAATAACTATTTAATAGCTACCTAGTTAAAATAATTACCAATTTACCTGTAAAATAAATCCTAACCTAAGTTACAAATACACCTACACTATCAATAAATTAAATAAACTACAAATATCTAACTAAAATGCAATTAAATAAACTAAACTAAATTACAAAAAAAACAAACACTAAATTACAAAAAATAAAAAAAATTACAAGATTTTTAAGCTAATTACACCTATTCTAAGCCCCCTAATAAAATAATAAAGCCCCCCCAAATAAAAAAAATTCCCTGCCCTATTCTAAATTTAAAAAGTTAGCTCTTTTACCTTACCAGCCCTTAAAAGGGCCTTTTGCGGGGCATGCCCCAAAGAAAACTGCTCTTTTGCCTGAAAAAAAAACACAATACCACCCCCCAACATTACAACCCACCACCCACATACCCCTAATCTAACCCAAACCCCCCTTAAATAAACCTAACACTACAACCCTGAAGATCTCCCTACCTTGTATTCACCCCGCCGGGCAGAACTCTTCATCCGATCTGGGCGATGTCTTCAAGCAAGCTGCAGTGAAGTCTTCTTCCATCCGGTGATGTCTTCAAGCAAAGCGGCATCTTCAATCTTCTTTCTTCGCTCCTCCGCCGCGGAGCATCCATCCGGCACGACGATTTCCCGACGAATGAGGTTTCTTTAAATGACGTCATCCAAGATGGCGTCCGTCGAATTCCGATTGGCTGATAGGATTCTATCAGCCAATCGGAATTAAGGTAGAAAAATCTGATTGGCTGATTGAATCAGCCAATCAGATTCAAGTTCAATCCGATTGGCTGATCTAATATAATTAGGGTTAATATAGTTAATATAGCTGGCGGCGGTGTAGGGGGATTAGATTAGGGGTTAATACATTTATTATAGGTTTCGGCGGTGTAGGGGGATTTAGATTAGATGCAAAAGAGCTGTTTACTTTGTGACAAAGCCCCACCAAAAGCCCTTTTAAGGGCTGGTAAAAGAGCTGAATTCTTTGGGGCATGCCTTTTAAGGGCTGGCAATAGAGCAGTTTACTTTGGGGTAATGCCACGCAAAAAGCCCTTTTCAGGGATATTTGTAGGGTTAGACTTAGGTTTAGTGGTAGGGATAGTTTAGTATTTTAGGGGTTAATTAATTTAATATAGGTGGCGGCGGTGTAGGGGGATTAAATTAGGGGTTAATAATTTTAAAATAGATGGCGGCGGGGTAGGGGCTCACTTTAGGGGGTAGGTAAGGTAGATGGCGGCGGGGTAGGGGCTCACATTAGGGGGTTATAGATTTAATATAGCTGGCGGCGGGGTCCGGGAGCAGCGGTTTAGGGGTTAATAACTTTATTAGCTGGCGGCAGGGTCCGGGAGCGGCGGTTTAGGGGTTAATAACTTTATTAGGTGGCGGCGGGGTCCGGGAGAGGCGGTTTAGGGGTTGATACATGATTTATTGTGACGATAGTGGGGGGGGGGATAGCGGATAGAGGGTTAGACGTGTCGGGCTATGTTAGACAGTACGTGTGATTCTATAACTTTAGTCAGGTTTTGTAGGCGCCGGCAGTTTCTAAAGTGCCGTAAGTCACTGGCGACTCCAGAAATTTGTACTTACGCAGATTTCTGGACATCGCTGGTTTGTGAGACTTACGGCACTTTAGCATCTGACGGCGCCGTATATAGGATAGCTCGAGTTGCGAGCTGAAACTGCATTCGGCAGGGGTTCCCTCACTTGCGCCGCAAACTATGCCGTATATCTGATCGCGCCCCTGGTCTGGGAGGCTGCCAAGAGGCTTATAGCAACATTAAAGGAACTGCAGGAATATCTGGCAAGTACTGCCTGTGTGGTACATGTGACAACAATCGCCCGTATTCTTCATATGTCTGGGCTATGGAGTAGAGTGCCAAGACGGAAGACTTTTCTTACAAAAAAAAACCATCCAAGCCCAGCTAAATGTTGCAAAGACACATCTGAAGTTTCCCAAAAGCATGTTGCAAAAGGTGTTCTGGTCTGATGAAACCAAAGTTGAACTTTTTGGCCATAATTCCAAAAGATATGTTTGGTGCAAAAACAACACTGCATATCCCCAAAAGAACACCATACCCACAGTGAAGCATGGTGGTGTCAGCATCATGCTTTGGGGCTGTTTTTCTTCAGCTGGTACTGGGGCCTTAGTCAAGGTAGAGGGAATAATGAACAGTTCCAAATACCAGACAATATTGGCACAAAACCTTCAGGCTTCTGCTAGAAAGCTGAACATGAAGAGGAACTTCATCTTTCAGCATGACAACGACCCAAAGCATACATCCAAATCAACAAAGGAATGGCTTCACCAGAAGAAGATTACAACTTTGGGATGGCCCAGCCAGAGCCCAGACCTGAATACAATTCAAAATCTGTGGAGTGATCTGAAGAGGGCTGTGCACAGGAGATGCCCTCACATTCTGACAGATTTAGAGTGTTTTTGCCAAGAAGAGTGGGTAAATCTTGCCAAGCCAAGATGTGCCATGCTGAAAAACTCATACCCAAAAAGACTGAGAACTGTAATAAAATCAAAAGGTGCTTCAATAAAGTATTAGTTTAAGGGTGTTCACACTTATACAACCATATTATTTTAGTTTTTTATTTTTATTTCCCTTTACCTAAAAGATTTCAGTTTGTTTTTCATTTGAGTTGTACAGTTTAAAGGTGGAAAAAGTTCTGAAATTTTATCTTTGTCTCATTTTTTTTACATCACAGAAACCTGACATTTTAACAGGGGTGTGTAGACTTTTTATATCCACTGTATACATACATTTATACACATATACATACATTTATACACACATACATAATACACATATACATACATTTACACACACATACATAATACACATATACATACATTTACACACACATACATAATACACATATACATACATTTATACACACATACATAATACACATATACATACATTTATACACACATACATAATACACATATACATACATTTATACACACATACATAATACACATATACATAATACACATATACATACATTTATACACACATATATAATCCACATATACATACATTTATACACATATACATAATACACATATACATACATTTATACACATATACATAATACACATATACATACATTTATACACACATACATAATACAAATATACATACATTTATACACACACACACATACATACATACACACATGCATATATACACAGTACACACATACATATATACATACATACACACACATGAATACATAGAGAAGGAAATACATTTATTTACATATAACTAATGTTCTAGTTTTGCCCCATGCAAGCTGATTTTAGAGGAGTAAGCTTTATTTCAGGGGAAATAGGTTGTCTCTGCTGTTTTTAGGTATGGCATACCACAAAAATGTTTGAATTAATTGAATTAGTGATAAAAACAACAACTTACTTTTCACAGGCAAGGCATGAAGAGTTTACAATGAAGAATACAAAATTATCTTCATTTCTTAACAACTTCTGCCTTTCTGAGCATCCACAGTGTAAATGAAAAAAAATATTTATTACATACTTAGCTCTTTCCTCCTGAAGCTGCACTGCCTGTCAGCAGCACGATGTGCAGTGTGAGGCTTGAGCCCGGGCTGCTTGCTGATGGTTGGATGATGCAGCTGTCAGTCAGTACAGAACTCCTGTTAGAACATTCAGGCAGGAACACAGCAAATCCATGACATCATGGTTGCCATGGTTAGTTTGCAATTTCTTCCTTGTTTCGGAAGGCAAACTTTGAAAGCATGGTGCTGCTTGTAAACAGTTACTGCTCACTCTCACTGACTTGATCAACTCTCTGCTGCATTATATTAGAGCAGCAGCCGAGTGTTTAAGCAGAACACTGGAGGAGATTAGATTGAGTAAGCAGTGAATGATGTGCTGTTCCTATGTCTATGAGCCCCATCTGCAACAGTGATTGTTCCACCCCTGCAGCTACTCGCCGTAAATGAAGTAGATCTCTTTGGGGGGCAAATAGGGGGGGGTCAAAAAATAGTCTGGGGGGCAGTTGCCCCCCCTCGCCCCCCTGTAGTGACGCCTATGCTAGGGAAGCAGCTGAGAGAGAGGCTGTCGCTGATAGGGAATCAGCTGAGAGGGAGGCTCTGGCCACAGAGAGACAGACTGCTGACCGACAGGCTGAGAGAGAGTATCAATTGCAGCTTGCACATTTGGCGAGAGAGACTGCCTCACCTGTTGTTAGTGAATCTAGAGACTCCTCTGTTCCCAGAGTGCATGCAGAGAATTTTCCCACTCTGGAGAAAGATGGTGATGTGGATGTATTCCTGTGCAGCTTTGAAAAAGTTTGCAGACAGTTCCAGCTGCCAAGGGAGCAGTGGACCAAGTATCTTACCCCTAGTCTGAAAGGTCCTGCTCTGGACGCTTGAGTTGGATCAGGACTATGATGCAATTAAAGCTGCACTTCACAGGAGATATAATCTCACTCCTGAGGTGTACAGAAAGAAATTCCGTACTCTGCAAAGGGGTACATCAGAGAGTTATGCTGCAGTTGTTGGAAGCCTGACAACAGCCTTTAAACAGTGGATCAGAGGGCTAAAGATTACCACTATGGAGGAGCTGGAAGATCTAATGGTGAAGAAACAATTCATACAGCTGTGCCTAGCAGAAGTACAGGAATGGGTCCTGGACAAGAAACCCAAAACAGCATTTGAGGCCGGTGAGCTGGCAGATTTTTACACAGCCAACAGGTCAGCAGTGAATGAGATAAAATCCTTTGTTAAGGGGGTATACACCTGGAAGGGAGCAGCTTCATGACCCCCATTCACAAAGCCTGTTGTGCCTTTGTTTAATGTGTCTGTTCCCTCTGGGAAAGGAGGGGCCAGTGCTGCATCTGGGCAGGGGAATATCTGCAGGTGTTTTGCTTGCAACGAAGTGGGACACCTCAGCTCCACTTGCCCAGAGAAGATTAAATTAGTGCAATCAGCTGAAGGGAGTAATCCCTCAGAAGTACCAGCATCTGTTTTGTTTGTTACACGGCCAGAGGAAAGCAACAATGAGAACTTAAAACCTGTGACTGTTGGAGCTAAGGTAACATTGGAGCTTCAGGACACAGGTGCAACAGTGACTCTTGTGCATCCAGGGCTGGTGAGTTTTAAGGACATTATTCCTGGCAGGACTGTAGCAGTTAAAGGGATTGGGGGAATGCAACTTGCAATGCCTATGGCACGTGTATATCTTGATTGGGGAGCAGGGAAAGGTTTAAGAAATTTGGGGGTATCTGAAAATATTCCTAATTATATTTTACTGGGTACTGATCTGGGTAGATTGCTACATGTGGCCTAGTGACATTAGCTGTAGACCCTGATGTGCAAAGGGCTGTGTGTAAAAAAGCTCAGAGAGGGAGGACAGAGTGCATATGTGCAAAGTGCTGTGCCTGAACTGGTGGTGTCGGTGCTGAGATGTGAAACTGTAAGAGGAGAGACTGACTGGGGAGAAAGATGGATAGATGGTGTGGGTCTGTCTGTGCTTGAACCAGCAGGATCTGCAGAACTGAATTTAACTGTACAGTGTGAGACTGACTGGGGAGAAAGGCAGATAGACTGTGTGGGTCTGTCTGTGCCTGAACCGGTAGCATCTTTAGAACATAGTTTAAATGTACAGGGGAAAAATGACTGTCAAAGGAGGCAAATGGGTGATGTGTGTCTGTCTGTGCTTGAGTCAGTGGAGTCTATAAAAAGAAGTCAGGATATGGGGGGAGAAAATGACTGAATGAGTGGGCCACTGGATGATGTGTGCCAGTCTGTGCCAGAACAAATGGAGTCCCCTGTGGAAAGAAAGAGACAGGGTATATGGGATAAATGGCAGCAGGAAGATATGTGCTTGTCTGCACCAGTGTCAGAAGATCCCAAATTCTGTGTGAGGATGTGAAGTGGCAGACTGACTGTGAGAGAGAGCAGGGGGAGAATGTAGTCCCCTCTGGGTCAGAAGCAGCAGTGCCCCAGAATCCAGAGTATGTGGGGGCGGAGGGTACAGGATACTCTTTGAGGGACCCCCAGCGTGAGTGTGAAAGATTGCAGGTGACAGAGACCCCAGTAACCCCAGCAGTGACCTATAAGCAGACTACACAGACTAGGGGAAAGAGACTGAACCAGACTGCAGATGCAGGGGGGAGGAGTACAGAGAAGTGTACTTACACAGGCCCACAGTGCCATTCAGCAGATACACTGATAGGTTTGCAGAGTCAGAGTCCCCAGCATGCTCAGCAGATAGGGCCCACAGTGGAGAAAAGGGGGGCAGATAGGCAACCCCCTACAAACTATAACAAAGTGCAGGAGCACAGGCATTCTGCTCAGGTGGAGGGGCAAAATCCCTGAGTAGTTAATCGGAAGTTGACAAAACACAATTCAGAGGGTGTGAAAAGAAACTAGGCTTCACAGACACCTCTGTAACAGGGTATGATGTACATTTCAGGGACAAGATGCAAGCCTTATTGGGGAGGTACCTGTAAAACCCAGAGATGCCAATGCCATATTCCTACAAAAACAGTTGCAGGATTCTACTGCCAGAGAGTGTATGAGCTGGGGCAAAATGTTCTTGTACTAACACCCATGAGGCATAACAAGCTACAGGCTGCATGGGAGGGTCATTGCAATACATTAAATCAGCTGAGTAGAGCAAATTGTGTGTCATTTTTAAAAGGTGTGCATCATGGCGGCAAAACTGCTATGCGCAATTTGTCTCGGAATGGCGTTATCGCTTCCAGGGGAAACTCCCATTGATACGCAGCTGGAGTGACTTGTGGGGGAGGTGTCATGAATACCTCATGATTGAGATGTTAAGGGGTACATTTTTCTCATCCTGTATGCTAGAAAATATTTGTTTGTTTTTTAAGAAGAACTCTGTTGCTGTGTTTATGTGTGTGTGTGATTTCTCTTTGATATGCCAGGACCCTCATAAATACTTTGTAAGATACACAGAAGAGAACTTTTATTGTCTAAATAGTAATTTTATTACCCCAACCTTTAAGCACTGGGAATGATGGAACAGAGAGACTCTATCCAGGAACTACACTGGGGTCATTGATAGGACAGCCAGCCCTGTAAATTAGGTCTTTTTAAATAATAATGCTTCAGAAACACAAAGAATGCAATATATATGGTGTTTGGTATCAAAATACTCTTCACAACATCACTAAGAATTTGCCTTTCTGTGTATATGGAATAGATGTACTTAACAGAAATTGTAAGGTGTTCTATAATTTCAGGCAAAGACTCATGAATTGTATTACCTGTCAGAAAAGAGAGGGGAGTGGATATTTCGGACAAAAGAGAGGGGTTTCCTAGCCCTTTGGAAATAGGGTGGGTGATATCATGGAAACTTGTATAATAATTTTGTGTTTTAATAATGCAAGTGTTCATTCTTACATGGGAGGCTGTATACCAACAGAGTGAGGGACCATCTTTTCCTGCCAACCTCCCTGGCACAGATATCCAAAGCTAGTTAAGTATACGGTTTCTGTTATTTCTCATTTTTATTTTAAAACTGTTTGCTTGTGTATAATTCTATTTGTTAACATCTTTTTATTAATAATGCATTGTGCTAATTTTTCGCATAATAAATTATTCAATTATTAAGCTTTTGCCTTTGTCTAATATTTGAACCATGTTACTTAAAGAGACTGGTAGTATTAGTACTGTGATTTTAGGTTATTTTGTGTTAAATTGTATCCTGGGATTTAACTTGTTAGCTTGGGTTTTACATATGATTTCCTAAATGTTATAATCTTAAGTGGTGGAAGCTTATTTAGTTTGGTTTGGATGGCAGTAAAGGGGAGAGTTTGGCATTTTTCTAAGTCTAGGACAGACTAGAGAGTGTTGTTAACCCTTGCACCCACTGAACTAAGTCACAGGCTTGCCTGGAGTGGCTGGACAGTGACAGATTAGTGTAAGTGGAAAGGGTCTGCTAACCCTTTCTGTGCCAAACAAGTGACTGGCGCAGGGTTGGTTATCCCTGATCATCACACATGCTTTGTCACCTACATACATAACTTCCAACATTTCTCGGACACCTTCATGCACTAACTTGCATAGGCTATGTGAAGAAGTCTTATGGTAGAGCTGTGGATAATCTGTGTGTGGAGGCATGACTGGAAGCAGGTATTCTTTGGCCGGGCTTGAGAGATCCATGGACCGGTTTGTGACTTAGCATGGGAGAAGTGAGAGGAGCATTACCGAAGCCTAGGCAATCCCTAGTTTCACTTAGGATACAATAACATTTACACTGAAGTGTATTCTAGATAAGGGCAGTGTGGCAGAGCTCTCAAACAAGGAGAATCCCACAATATCTTACTAGAGTTGTATAATAGATATTAATAGAAACATAACATATAGATTATAGCAATCATTTCTTATATAAGACATAACAGTTTTGGGAGGTTTCTGCCTACCACCAATCATCGTGAAATCTATAATGCCTGTTATTTGCACTAGGGATACAGAGTATATATAGATGGGCTGCTTTTCTTGGTCAGATAATTTGTCAAAAGCACATTTTTAATCCGATAGAATTATTAATTTCTGATTTTTTTTTAATTAAAATCAATTCTGCCTTTAAATAGGCAGTATCTAACTCTTAAATAAGATTTGGACATTTGTAGTCAGGGTGTTTTAGTGTACTAGCTTTTGTTATCTGATTAATAGATTTTAATGCCACCATTGTCTTTACCTCTGAAAATAGATTCGTAATAGAACAATCTGTACTACAACATATGGCTAGATGAGTATAATTAACTGAATTAAAGTTATTAATGCAAAAACATTTAAACAATAAATATCTAAACACTTACGCCTAGATTTAGAGTTTTGTTGGTAAAGACCCGCGTAGCTAACGCCGCTTTTTTCCCCATCGCACCCTTAAGACAACGCTGGTATTTAGAGTTGTCTGAAGGGCTGTGTTAGGCTCCAAAAAGGGTGCGTTGAGCCTAATGTACCGCCACTTCAACCCTCAATACCAGCGCTGCTTACGGTCGCGGTAAGCAGCTAAAACCTGCTCGTGCACGATTCCCCAATAGGAAACAATGGGGCAGTTTGGGCTGAAAAAAAACCTAACAACTGCAAAAAAGCAGCGTTCAGCTCCCAACGCAGCCCCATTGGGAAACACTTTCTAAGTCTGCACCTAACACCCTAACATGAACCCCAAGTCTAAACACCCCTAACCTTACACTTATTAACCCCTAATCTGCCGCCCCTGCTATCGCTGACACCTGCATTATATTATTAACCCCTAATCTGCCGCTTCGTACAACGCTGCAACCTACATTATACCTATGAACCCCTAATCTGCTGCCCCTAATCGCCGACCCCTATATTATATTTATTAACCCCTAATCTGCCCCCCCAACATCGCTGCTATTTTACCTACACTTATTAACCCCAAATCTGCCGACCGGACCTCGCCGTTACTCTAATAAGGTTATTAACCCCTAAACCGCCGCACTCCCGCCTCGCAAACCCTATAATAAATAGTATTAACCCCTAATCTGCCCTCCCTAACATCGCCGCCACCTAACTTCAAGTATTAACCCCTAATCTGCCGACCGGACCTCGCCGCTACTATAATAAATGTATTAACCCCTAAAGCTAAGTCTAACCCTAACCCTAACACCCCCCTAAATTAAATATAATTTTAATCTAACGAAATAAATTAAATATTATTAACTAAAGTATTCCTATTTATATCTAAATACTTACCTGTAAAATAAACCCTAATATAGCTACAATATAACGAATAATTATATTGTAGCTATTTTAGGATTTATATTTATTTTACAGGCAACTTTGTATTTATTTTAACTAGGTACAATAGCTATTAAATAGTTATTTACCATTTAATAGCTACCTAGTTAAAATAATTACAAAATTACCTGTAAAATAAATCCTAACCTAAGTTACAATTAAACCTAACACTACACTATCAATAAATAAATTAAATCAATTAACTACAAGTACCTACAATTACCTACAATTAAATAAACTAAACTAAATTGCAAAAAAAACAAACACTAAATTACAAAAAATAAAAAAAGATTACAAGAATTTTAAGCTAATTACACCTACTCTAAGCCTCCTAATAAAATAACAAAGCCCCCCAAAATAATAAAGGTCCCTACCCTATTCTAAATTAAAAAGTAACCAGCTCTTTTACCAGCCCTTAAAAGGGCTTTTTGCAGGGCATGCCCCAAAGTAAACAGCTCTTTTGCCTGTAAAAAAAAAAACACAATACCTCTCCCTACCTTGAGTCGTGTTCACTCAGCTGGGCACCGATGGACCAAAAGATGACATCCAGAGCGGCAGAAGTCTTCATCCTATCCGGGCAGAAGAGGACATCCAGACCGGCAGACATCTTCATCAGCCAATAGAATGCAAGCTCAATCTGATTGGCTGATTGGATCAGCCAATCCGATTGAACTTGAATCTGATTGGCTGATTCAATCAGCCAATCAGATTTTTCCTACCTTAATTCCGATTGGCTGATAGAATCCTATCAGCCAATCGGAATTCGAGGGATGCCATCTAGGATGACATCACTTAAAGGAACCTTCATTCGTTGGTAGTCGTTGGAAGGAAGAGGATGTTCCGCGCCGGAGGTCTTTAAGATGGAGCCGCTCCTCGTCAGATGGATGAAGATAGAAGATGCCGCTTGGATGAAGATGTCTGCCGGTCCAGATGTCCTCTTCTGCCCGGATAGGATGAAGACTTCTGCCGCTCCGGATGTCATCTTTTGGTCCATCGGTGCCCGGCTGGGTGAACACGACTCAAGGTAGGGAGATCTTCAGGGGGGTAGTGTTAGGTTTATTTAAGGGAGGTTTGGGTTAGAGTAGGGGTATGTGGGTGGTGGGTTGTAATGTTGGGAGGTGGTATTGTGTTTTTTTTTACAGGCAAAAGAGCTGTTTACTTTGGGGCATGCCCCGCAAAAAGCCCTTTTAAGGGCTGGTAAAAGAGCTGGTTACTTTTTAATTTAGAATAGGGTAGGGACCTTTATTATTTTGGGGGGGCTTTTTTATTTTATTAGGGGGCTTAGAGTAGGTGTAATTAGCTTAAAATTCTTGTAATCTTTAGTTATTTTGTAATATAGTGTTTGTTTGTTTTTGTAATTTAGTTTAGTTTATTTAATTGTAGGTAATTGTAGGTACTTGTAGTTAATTGATTTAATTTATTTAATACTAGTGTAGTGTTAGGTTTAATTGTAACTTAGGTTAGGATTTATTTTACAGGTAATTTTGTAATTATTTTAACTAGGTAGCCATTAAATAGTAAATAACTATTTAATAGCTATTGTACTTAGTTAAAATAAATATAAAGTTGCCTGTAAAATAAATATAAATCCTAAATTAGCTACAATATAATTATTCGTTATATTGTAGCTATATTAGGGTTTATTTTACAGGTAAGTATTTAGATTTAAATAAGAATACTTTAGTTAATAATATTTAATTTATTTTGTTAGATTAAAATTATATTTAATTTAGGGGGGTGTTAGGGTTAGACTTAGCTTTAGGGGTTAATATATTTATTATAGTAGCGACGAGGTCCGGTCGGCAGATTAGGGGTTAATACTTGAAGTTAGGTGGCAGTGATGTTAGGGAGGGCAGATTAGGGGTTAATACTATTTATTATAGGGTTTGCGAGGCAGGAGTGCGGCGGTTTAGGAGTTAATAACTTTATTAGAGTAGCGGCGAGGTCCGGTCGGCAGATTTGGGGTTAATAAGTGTAGGTAAGGTATCGGCGACGTTGGGGGGGGCAGATTAGGGGTTAATAAATATAATATAGGGGTCGGCAATGTTAGGGGCAGCAGATTAGGGGTTCATAGGGATAATGTAGGTGGCGGCGGTGTGCGGTCGGCAGATTAGGGGTTAAAAATATTTACTATAGTGGCGGCGATGTGGGGGGGCCTCGGTTTAGGGGTACATAGGTAGTTTATGGGTGTTAGTGTACTTTAGAGCACAGTAGTTAAGAGCTTTATAAACCGGCGTTAGCCCAGAAAGCTCTTAACTACTGACTTTTTTCTGCGGCTGGAGTTTTGTCGGTAGAGGGTCTACCGCTCACGTTAGGACCCCTTAACGCTGCTTTTGACGGCTAACGTAGAACTCTAAATCTAGGCCTTAATATTTTTATAGTGTATTTTAACAATAGAAATGGAACTATCATTTCTGTGGACAGTCTACAGATGTATAACCTGCTTTTACTAAGAACTTCTTGAATTATTTATGTGGAAATGTGTGAACAGTTAGCTTTACAAAAATATAGGATGTTATCACTAAACAAACACTTGCAAACATAAAAGGTAATCTTGATACAGGGTTGTGCACAGATTTCTGAGGAATGAATAAATATTTGCACTTTTTTAATCTCTGATATTTAGCATTTCACTTCAGTGTTTTTATATATTAATATATATATATATATATATATATATATATATATATATATATATATATATATATATATATATATATACAGTGGATATAAAAAGTCTACACAACCCTGTTAAAATGACAGGTTTCTGTGATGTAAAAAAATGAGACAAAGATAAATCATTTCAGAACTTTTTCCACCTTTAATGTGACCTATAAACTGTTCAACTCAATTGAAAAACAAACTGAAATCTTTTAGGTAAAGGGAAATAAAAATAAAAAAATAAAATAATATGGTTGCATAAGTGTGAACACCCTTAAACTAATACTTTGTTGAAGCACCTTTTGATTTTATTACAGCACTCAGTCTTTTTGGGTATAAGTTTTTCAGCATGGCACATCTTGACTTGGAAAGATTTGCCCACTCTTCTTTGCAAAAACACTCTAAAGCTATCAGAATGCGAGGGCATCTCCTGTGCACAGCCTTCTTCAGATCACCCCACAGATTTTGAATTGGATTCAGGTCTGGGCTCTGGCTGGGCCATCCCAAAAGTTTAATCTTCTTCTGGTGAAGCCATTCCTTTGTTGATTTGGATGTAGGCTTTGGGTCGTTGTCACGCTGAAAGATGAAGTTCCTCTTCATGTTCAGCTTTCTAGCAGAAGCCTGAAGGTTTTGTGCCAATATTGTCTGGTATTTGGAACTGTTCATTATTCCCTCTACCTTGACTAAGGCCCCAGTTCCAGCTGAAGAAAAACAGCCCCAAAGCATGATGCTGCCACCAACATGCTTCACTGTGGGTATGGTGTTCTTTTGGTGATATGCAGTGTTGTTTTTGCGCCAAACATATCTTTTGGAATTATGGCCAAAAAGTTCAACTTTGGTTTCATCAGACCAGAACACCTTTTGCAACATGCTTTTGGGAAACTTCAGATGTGTTTTTGCAAAATTTAGCCGGGCTTGGATGGGTTTTTTTGTAAGAAAAGGCTTCTGTCTTGCCACTCTACCAAATAGCCCAGACATATGAAGAATACAGGAGATTGTTGTCACATGTACCACACAGCCAGTACTTGCCAGATATTCCTGCAGCTCCTTTAATTTTGCTGTAGGCCTCTTGGCAGCCTCCCAGACCAGTTTTCTTCTTGTCTTTTTATCAATTTTGGAGGGTCATACAGTTCTTGGTAATGTCACTGTTGCACCATATTTTCTTGATGATGACTGTCTTCACTGTGTTCCATGGTATATCTAATGCCTTGAAAATTCTTTTTTACCCTTCTCCTGACTGATAACTTTTAACAATGAGATCCCTGTGATGCTTTAGATGCTCTCTGCGGACCATGGCTTTTGCTGTAGGATGCGACTAACAAAATGTCAGGAAAGACCTGCTAGAACAGCTGAACTGTATTTGGGGTTAATCAGAGGCACTTTAAATGATGACAGGTGTGTACTGACTCCTATTTAACATGATTTTGAATGTGATTGCTTAATTCTGAACACAGCTACATCCCCAGATATCAAAGGGTGTTCACACTTATGCAACCACATTATTTTATTTTTTTATTTCTCTTTACCTAAAATATTTCAGTTTGTTTTTCAATTGAGTTGTACAGTTTATAGGTCACATTAAAGGTGGAAAAAGTTCTGAAATGATTTATCTTTGTCTCATTTTTTTACATCACACAAACCTGTCATTTTAACAGGGGTGTGTAGACTTTTTATATCCACTGTATATATATATATATATATATATATATATATATATATATATATATATATATATATATATATATATATATATATATAGTACAAGCTTTATCTGGTATATTAAATATAATTTGGATAAATCTTTACTGTAAATCAAAATGTGGACTCATAGGTTGAGTTTCTTCCAAATATTTAATAATAGGCTTGTGGGTCATAAAATACAGCATAATATTAAATTATGTTAAGATTGTTTGTATAACTAAAAGTAAATTATTATGTGTGAATTTTGCTGGTGATTTTTAAACAGGCCCAAAAATAATGTTTTCTTATGCAACCTTGTAGCTGTATTATCAAGTGGCCATTATGATGTTCACTGCGGCAACAAAACCACCAGCTGTTTTTGACAAAATTCTTATTATTTTAAAAGATAGATAATGCCTTTTTTTTTTTTTTTACCAATTCCCCAGTTTTGCATAACCAACACTGTTATCTTAATATATTTTTAACCTCTGTGATTAACTTGTATCTAAGCCTTTTGAAATCCCCCTAATCCTATGGTTATTTATTTATAATCTATTGACTTGCATTTTAGCTAATTAGTGCAGTGTCAGCCACAACCCACGGGAGAGAGCACAATAATATCTATATGACACACATGAACTAGCCTTGTCTTGTTGTGAAAAGCAAATAAAAAAACATGTGTTAAGAGGCTGTCTGTAGTTGCTTAGAAAGAGGCAGACATTTAGAGATTTAAATGTTATAAAGTATATTAATATAACAATGTTGGTTTGCAAAGCTGGGGAATGGGTAGTAAAGGCGTTATCTATCTATTTTTAAACAATAACAATTTTGGTGTTTACTGTCCCTTTAATTACGGCCTGTAGGTTGTTTATGAGATTTCCAATATTGGGACCAAATAGTGCATTTGGCAATAGAGTTGTAACAATGTCAGTCCTGGCCTGGACCCTGGGACTGAGAAGTGATAGTTTGTATGGAAGCAAGGCACACAGGAACCAGTCCAGGCCATGACCCACGGAAGAGGATTCTGATGGAGGTTTGAGCTGCAGGCAAAGTTAGTAACATCCAAAGATACCAGTTTTGTACTTTCTAGCTAAGATCCACAAGTTCATACTTCAGCCGTGGGTAGACTTATTTTTACAGGTATAGGGTCAATATCCAGAAACTTGTCTAAATATAGACAGAAATCTACAAAAATATGTGAGTAACCTTGCTTACATTTTTGACAGAAGTATTGAAAATCCTTAATAAATTTACATGGGAAAGTATTTATATTAGGGTGATGTGAAATTGCATTGTTGTACACTAGTATACCTCATAAGAAGGGTTAGGCTCTGTGAAACACTTCCTAGACAAAGATACTAGTATACCACAGGAACAAAAGGATTTCATTCTTAATGGTATTACTTATATCTTGACACATAACTATTTCAGTTTTAATGGGAAATATTACAAACAATTATGTGGAACAGCTATTTGCGAGGACCTGGTCTTATACCCACAGAGATATTGATTATATTTTAATGATTTGGAAAGGCAGTGTGGAGGACTTGAAACATACTTTAAATTTAATAAATAATAACTTCTCTAATCTTAAGTTTACATATGAATACAGTTATGATAATATTCATTTTTAGTTGGTGTAAAAGAAGAGCGCCACATCAGGGCTAAAGTGTACAACAGGATAAACGTATATATATAAAAATTATTTAATATATAAACAATCAATAAAAACAATGCAATCTAAAATCAATCAAATGAATCCCAATGAATAAAAGAGACCTATAATAGAAGTGAAGATATTTCCAGAAATATAGTTTAGATTAAAAAAAAAGTCCGGAAAATAAGATAAAATAAAAAATAAATGAAAAAATATAAAAATAAATCCAGAAAAAAAGATTCCAGAAAAAAGGAAATGAGAATGAATGGATCCAACAGGTAAGGTGTCCAAAAAAATAGGTAATGTGTCCAAAAAAATAAGTAAAAAGAATGTGTGAGATGGTGAACGATGCTGGAAAAATGGTGAGCAATAATGAAAAAAATATATAGAAAAAATAAGTGTTCAAGGAAGGAAAAAGTTAATTGTCTATAATCCACTAGGGACTTCAATGAAGTGTAATCTGTGTAAAAAGAAAAACAGAAAGCGCATAGTGTAGTGTGCTAAATAAAAGTAGCACCAGAAAGAGCATAAATTAATCATCTTACCATATTTGAAATCCGCACTTCAATATCTGTATAGCCAACGCGTTTTGGTCCGATAGTGGGCCTTTTTCCAAACTAATGTAGTGTACATTTTTAGTGCTATAAATACCCCATACGGTTCAATCAGAAACTGTGTATGATTCTGCAAAAAAAAAACAGTACATTTACATCTAAAATCACTCAAACATTTAAAATACCAGACCTCATAAGATGCCAGGAAAGAGGTATGGTTTAACTTATTGAATGTGGGTGTGGCCTACAATATGTAGGTCAGACCTCACAAAGTTTGAGGGAGAGAATCAGAGAACACCTATTTCAAATAAAGTGGGGCAACAAAGATATTCCCCTATATAAGCATTTCAAAGATAAACATCAAAGTAAAGATTATAGTTTTAAATACACAGGTATTTGCAAACATACGCCTAGATTTAGAGTTTTGCGTTAGAAGGGGTGCGTTAGCTACGCGTGTTTTATTTCTAACGCACAGTTTTTTACGCTGGTATTTAGAGTTTATAAACAACCTTCTAATGCAACTCCTAACGCGTATATTTCATACGCGGAATCACGCCCGCGTTAGACAGTCTCCCATATCAAACAAACACGCTTTTTTCACCTAACACTCAATCTCGCGAGAAATACGCACTACTCTGTCATATGACGTATACCACATAATGCACAACAATAACACACTGCAAATGTCAGAACAACCATCCCAAAACAAAGCACACATGCATTATACATTCACAAGCGGGGAAAAAAGAAACAAAAAAAAATAAAGGAAATACGCATATACTTTACGATACGGAAATACGGAAAATAACAAAAAGGAAAAATAAATGCACACTCATACACAAGCAAAATACTCGCATTCAACATTACGAAATATTAGGACAAACATACATATACAACACTTCACAAATACGACACCATCGCAAATTAACATTAACACATAATACTATGGGACAATGTTATAGAAAACGAGCACTATGACATCATCGCATTCTACACATTCCACAAATACTAACTGTAAATGAGCATGCGCAAATTCACACAACTAATACACATTGCACGCATACTAATTACTAACAAAGCACAACTGAACACAATTTACAAGGCAAACCGGTACATCATTAAACATTTACACAGGGTATATAAGCACCACACAAGCATGGCTTCTTTGACTGTGTTGCTGGTGGGTTTTTGGAGATTGGAGATTTGAGATTTAGTGAGTTATTGTGAGAGTTAGTGCGAGTTAGTGTTAGTGTGAGAGAGTCAGTGTTATCGTGAGTGAGTTAGTGGTAGTGGGAGTTAGTGGGAGCGTGAGTTAGTGGTAGTGGGAGTTAGTGGGAGCGTGATTTAGTGGGAGCGTGATTTAGTGGGAGCATGAGTTAGTGGTAGCGTGAGTTAGTGGTAGCGTGAGTTAGTGGTAGCGTGAGTTAGTGGGAGCGTGAGTTAGTGGGAGCGTGAGTTAGTGGGAGCGTGAGTTAGTGGGAGCGTGAGTTAGTGGTAGTGTGAGTTAGTGGTAGTGTGAGTTAGTGGTAGCGTGAGTTAGTGGGAGCGTGAGTTAGTGGGAGCGTGAGTTAGTAAGAGAGCGTTAGTGAGCGACAGTTGGTTTGGGTGAGTGTGCGAGTGCTTTTTCTGTATACTTAACACATTTACACGCAAACACATTCAATACATACATACATACAGTTATCAATAACACTACATACACTCCATACCCCATACCCTCTCATACTACATTCCATACCCCATTCCCTGTAGTCCCATTCCCTTTCATCCCATTTCCTCTATTCCCATACCCCGTTCCCCCTAAACCCATCCCCTAGTTACATTTAGTTTACATATCCTCCTTTTAGTCTTCTTATACATTTTGGTTGGTTAAATACTCCTTACCCTCTTTTATTTATATCCCTTTCACACTTTCTGCACTTTTTTGGTCTTTTTATTTCTTTATTTTGACCCCCTTTCATTTGGGCACAGTCACTTTTTGTTGGAGTAGTTAGGGCTTAGTTTAGGGAAGAGATGGAAGAGGAGGGCAGGCAGGAGATTAGTCAGAGGAGAGGTAGAGGGGGGAGGAGAGGAAGAGGTGGGGGGAGAGGAACAGGACAGGAAGGGGGGCAGGAAGCGGGGGTGGAAGCGGTGGGTGGACACAGCCACTTTGTTCAAGATGAACAAGTGGCTGGGCCCAGTGGCGGACAGAGTAGGGCTTCACAGTCCGGGAAACAGAGGGCACCATCACAGGGGAAGGCCAAGGCAACTAGGGAGGTGAGGCTTACTATGGAGGAGAAGGAGGTCCTCATAGAAGCCTATATGGGCAGGTATAAGAGGCTGCAGGCTCAGAAGACCACCCCGAGTGACCAGAGGAAGCTCTGGCGGGAGATAAGGGATGCAATTAATGCAGTGGGGGGCCGTAACAGAGATATGGACTCTATTAAACATCGTTACCGGGACTGCAAGATGGAGCTGAAAAAGAAAATAACCAGGGAGTACCAACATGCCACAGGGACCGGTGGCGGGCCTGCACTGATTGTTGAGTACTCCCGATGGGAGGAAATGTTACGTCCCAGCATCTCCGAGGTGGCCATAGTTGGGATCGGAGGAATCGATACCGGGAACCTGCCACTCTCATCTGACGGTAAGCTCATTTAAGAATCTATTAACATCCGAATGTATTTAAGGATAAGATTAATGCTATTATGCTGTTTAACACATTATTACGTAAACACATTCACAATTACTTTGCGATTACATTAGTTTCTAGGCTATAGGTTAGGTGTGCATTTAAACAGATTGAAAACAAACGCAAAAACATTCAGATTGACCAGAGAGATATTACAAACACGGTTTGGAAAATGCGGAAATCATATTGATTGTTAGATTTAAAAGTGGATTAATCAGGCTGCATTTGTAATTCTATTGTAAGCAAAAGCATTTACATCTATATTTGGAAATATGCTAATATATACATTTCTTTCTTTTTGCAATATGCAGAGTCTGGGGAGGAGGCAGCACACCAACTACAGGCTCCTCATTTTCCCCGGTATGAGAGTGGTGGGGATGAATCGCCACCTCGGAGAGAAGAGGCCCCCCCTGCACAAGAAGAAGAGGCCCACACTGAAGCAGAGGCCCCCACTGAAGCAGAGGAAGAGGCCCCCACTGAAGCAGAGGAAGAGGCCCCTGAAGCAGAGGAAGAGGCCCCTGAAGTAGAGGAAGAGGCCCCTCAAGCACCAGCAGGCCACCGTGCACCAGCAGGCCGCCGTGCACGGGCAGGCTGCACAACAGGAGGAGATAGCCGAGGTGCGTGTGTTAGTCGACTACATTGAACAGATGCGTACCTCTCGGATGGAAAATATCCAAGGGAGAACTCAGATTATCGAAGAACTTTGTGGCATTAGAGAAGGACAAACACAAATTATAGAGATCCTTACAAGAATCGAACAAGGACAAAACTGGAGTTTCCAGCTACAAGAAGCTATGTTCAATTTCTTCAGGGAGGCGCATGCTGGGCCATCTGCTGCTGGGCCATCTGCTGCTGGGCCATCTGCTGCTGGGCCATCTCCTCCTGGGCCATCTCCTCCTGGGCCATCTCCTCCTGGGCCATCTCCTCACCTTGGTCATCCCAGTACTCCTCCTTCCACTCTTCCCACAACGTCTCCGATGAGAACTCGTCAGAGGGGGCAGTTGCCCCCCCCCGAGCCTCAGCCTCGTGGGAAGAGGGGAAGGAAGAGGAAGGAAGTGTTTTTTGATATGTTTATTTCGTATTTATTTAATGTGTAATGGATAGGTATGTGATGATGTGGTTTTCATACACTTGTGGACCACACTCTGTATATAATCTGCTTCTATGGGACCGGGTCCATGGAGGCAGATTGTTTGCAGAGTGTGTGTACACCACATCATCACATACCTATCCTTGTTCATGATTTTGATTGGTTTCTGTGATGTGATGTCCAAACTGTTTCCCTAATCTCAAACAAAATGACCATTACAATTATCCATGATGGCATATTACTGTTTGAATGACAATAACACAGCTTAAAGGGACAGTCAGAACATTATTGTTTACAAAGAAAACACTGTATTACGCATTATCAAGTTTGAAACAAAAACATGGAGAAATACATGTGACTTATGTGCTTACCCTTGTATCTATGCCTATGAAAAATTACCACTTATTTGTTGTTCTGACATAACAACATTTTAGACAATCAATGATCAATCCAGGGTAAATATGCTGTATGAGCTCAAGGTTTTCTATATCAAAATGCCCTCTAGTGGTCAAAATGCATTCTGATTACATGCACTCTTCAAGCTCTAAGAAATGAGCACACGAACCTCATAGGTTTAGCTAGCAAATAAGAATAACCAGAGAAAAATGATTAATTGGTGAGAAACGTTTGATATAATTTTTATTTTAAAAATTGCTTTTTTAATAATGCAAATCATTATTTGTTTTCCAGACTGTCCCTTTAAAAAATTAAAAAACAATAAATATTGGAATCAGATTTCTATTGACGTGTTAAATAAAGTCTATTTTCTTAAAGAGACATTATTGTGTTTGAATTATTTTAGAAAGACATTTGTTTTAACAAGGAATATGGTTTAAAGTCCTTTTATGAGTGAATAAACAAATATATGCTCACAATAATATATTTGGAGATTAACCAATGTGGAACTCATACATGATACAACAATCAATATTTGCATTAATTGGACAGTATACAATCTTTTTAAGAGAACTTCATGTAATAGACACTACAAGAAACCACAAGATTATCATATACTGATATCAAAATCAATATGAAAAAGCTTTAAACACTTTCAAATAAAATCGGTTTATCTATATTGAAAACATAGCTGTAAAGCCCATTCCAATTGTAAAACAAAAAGCAAGCTGGAGAAGGTAGCTGATGGTACTCATATCAAACTTTGAGGCTTGGCGAGGAGTCAGAAAATTACTTAAATGTTATTTGAACATAAGCAAAAGTAGACATGTATTTTGTAAAAAATGGACTTTATAACTAGAGATAAAAAAACATATTTGGTTTTTAATGTGAGTGTATAATGACCCTTTAATAAAATATTTGACAAAATAACATCTAGAAGAAGTCGGCATCTCATATATTTAGCATATGATAAAGATAAATGCATATTGATTACTTGATTCTAATACAATAGCACATATTTATGAATTCTATATGTTGAAAATTAAACACAACACAGTCTTTTTTCATAAAAAGGAACATATTGTTAACAAACATATTAAACAAGATGGACTATATTTAGGGATTTGCACTTGCTTCGAAGTATCTTATGCATGAAAACATTTTGCTTTCATTCGTTTATTCAACCAGACATCCATCAAAAGAGAATGTTGTGTTCTTTATCAGCTATGGGTCAACAATGTTTACATGATGCACACAATCCATACTCGCCATGGTTTTAAACTTGTCTTCTCATTCACAAACGTGGGTTACGTGCAAAATCAAATATTGCGGGACTACGTAATACAATCAGACGGTTTTTACACCTTTGCATGTGACGTCTTAATTAACATGGCGCATCCTTGATCGCGTAAAAACGCCATCCAATAAAAGGCGCATCCTTGATCGCGTAAATACGCCATCCAATAAAAGGCGCATCCTTGATCGCGTAAATACGCTATCCAATAAAAGGCGCATCCTTGATCACGTAAAAACGTCAGCCAATACAAGGAATCATTGGACAGCCTGGCAGGTGACGTCTTAAGCAACATGGCGCATCCGAGATCAATGAAAAACCTCAGCCAATACAAGGACTCAGTTGATAGCTTGGCATATCAATAAGAAATGTATTTATATTTTAGAAACTAGTATGTGTGTATATTGCTAGCTAGGAATGTCACGCTAGATAACGAAATACTGTGATATATGAAATAGAATACATTATAGAAAATCAGGAGATATTTCATTAGAAGCAGAGCATTTTTAACTAAACTATTTAGCAAGCAGCATGTTTTAAATAGACATGAAAACAATATTTTAAGGTTACACGATTATGTACGACATTGCAATTTGAAATACATTGTAACAATAAATGAAAATCTTTGGATTATTGTGTTTCATGTCCCTTTAACTGAGAATTAATGCTAGGAGATGCATTATGAAAATAGGGATGTGTTAGATATTATATGTTAAAGGGAAAGTCAACCCCAGAAAATTTGTTGTTTAAAATATAGCTAATCCCTTTATTACACATTACTCATTTTTGAACAACAAACACAGTTATATATTAATATACTTTTTACTTCTGTTATTATCTTGTATCTAAGCTTCTGCTGACTGCCCCATTATTTCTGTTCTTTTGACAGACATGCAGTTTAGCCAATCAATGCTCACTCCTAGGTCACTTTACGTGCATGAGCTCAATGTTATCTATATGAAACATGTGAACTAATGCCTTATAGTAGTCTAAATTTATTCACATTAGAGGCAGTCTTCAAGTTCGAAGAACTTAGCATATGAACCTCCTAGGTTTACCTTTCAAATAAGAATACCAAGAGAACAAAGCAAAATTGTGAATAAAAGTAAATTAGGAAGTTGGTTAAACTTGCATGCCCTATTTAAATCATGAATCATCTTTTTGGACTTGACTGTCCCTTTAACTATAGCTATGGTGTACATCTTTAACATTTAAAAGGTACACATGATAAATACATATGTCATTGATGTTTTCAGATATGTTTAGATTGTTTTGGAATAACAATAATGACACATGTATTGATCAAACGTGTCATTTATTCAAGTTGAAATATGGTCATCCTACCTATAGCCATATATCGGAGGAGAAATCATTTTTAAAAATATTAATATAAAGATATTCATCATCTAAAATATGCGCATTACACACAGTGATTGATTTGGTTACACTACTACAATAAGATATAATTGAAATTGGAATACATGTGCTGTCAACATTCCAATAAGATTTATTTTAAATAAGATTATATGTCCTTGTTCATGTAAAAAGGACAAAAACGCTTCAAAAATGGAGATCCATTCCTTAACAATTGTGGTCAGCATCACTTAAAGGGACATGAAATACCAAATTAAAAAAAAGGATCCACAGAGAGAATACTATTTCCATAAAAATAACACTTTACAGAGATTATCTCATTGTATCAATCCTGGGATCATTTGTTAAAGGTGCATCAATTCACACAGAGTTTACAAATGAACACATGGATGTGAAATTTAAAAAAAATAAATATATATATATATATATATATATATATATATACAAACATCAAGATATATATATACATATATAAAATCATTACTATGCTAATCATAATCTTGCAAAGATAAAGCTTTACGAAAACTATATCAAGAAAATGAATCAAATTAAATTGGAGATGTAAATATTAAAGTCATTTACAATTGTATTACATATATGATTCCGGAAAGACCATTATTTGGTTTCAGGTCCCTTTAAGGATTAACCACATAAACTAGAGATTTCAATCAATGACATGAATAAAGAGGACAAAGAATTGTGGAATGACATGTATTTTATTAGTATGTCATAAAACATAAACCACTTTTTTCTTTTAAAAAGTTGAAAGATCATTAAAATTGGAGCCATTTGACAAGGTAAAAGAGTGCATCACAGTCCATGAAGAGAGTTGGAAAGGGCCAGCACAGCCCCATTGGAGCCATTTGACAAGGTAAAAGAGTGCATCACAGTCCTTGGAGGGAGTTAACAAGGGCCAACAAAGGCCAGCACAGCCCCATTGGAGCCATTTGACAAGGTAAAAGAGTGCATCACAGTCCTTGGAGAGAGTTGGCAAGGGCCAGCACAGTCCCATTGGAGCCATTTAACAAGGTAAAAGAGTGCATCAAAGTCCTTGGAGCGAGTTGACAAGGGCCAACAAAGGCCAGCACAGCCCCATTGGAGCCATTTGACAAGGTAAAAGAGTGCATCACAGTCCTTGGAGGGAGTTGACAAGGGCCAACAAAGGCTAGCACAGCCCCATTGGAGCCATTTGACAAGGTAAAAGAGTGCATCACAGTCCTTGGAGAGAGTTGGCAAGGACCATAACAGCCCCATTGGGGCCATTTGACAAGGTAAAAGAGTGCATCACAGTCCTTGGAGGGAGTTGACAAGGGCCAGCACAGCCCCATTGGAGCCATTTGACAAGGTAAAAGAGTGCATCACAGTCCTTGAAGGGAGTTGACAAGGGCCAACAAAGGCCAGCACAGCCCCATTGGAGCCATTTGACAAGGTAAAAGAGTGCATCACAGTCCTTGGAGAGAGTTGGCAAGGGCCAGCACAGCCCCATTGGAGCCATTTGACAAGGTAAAAGAGTGCATCACAGTCCTTGGAGAGAGTTGGCACGGGCCAGCACAGCCCCATTGGAGCCATTTGTCAAGGTAAAAGAGTGCATCACAGTCCTTGGAGGGAGTTGACAAGGGCCAGCACAGCCCCATTGGAGCCATTTGACAAGGTAAAAGAGTGCATCACAGTCCTTGGAGGGAGTTGACAAGGGCCAGCACAGCCCCATTGGAGCCATTTGACAAGGTAAAAGAGTGCATCACAGTCCTTGAAGGGAGTTGACAAGGGCCAACAAAGGCCAGCACAGCCCCATTGGAGCCATTTGACAAGGTAAAAGAGTGCATCACAGTCCTTGGAGAGAGTTGGCAAGGGCCAGCACAGCCCCATTGGAGCCATTTGACAATGTAAAAGAGTGCATCACAGTCCTTGGAGAGAGTTGGCAAGGGCCAGCACAGCCCCATTGGAGCCATTTGACAAGGTAAAAGAGTGCATCACAGTCCTTGGAGAGAGTTGTCAAGGGCCAGCACAGCCCCATTGGAGCCATTTGACAAGGTAAAAGAGTGCATCACAGTCCTTGGAGAGAGTTGGCACGGGCCAGCACAGCCCCATTGGAGCCATTTGTCAAGGTAAAAGAGTGCATCACAGTCCTTGGAGGGAGTTGACAAGGGCCAGCACAGCCCCATTGGAGCCATTTGACAAGGTAAAAGAGTGCATCACAGTCCTTGGAGGGAGTTGACAAGGGCCAGCACAGCCCCATTGGAGCCATTTGACAAGGTAAAAGAGTGCATCACAGTCCTTGAAGGGAGTTGACAAGGGCCAACAACGGCCAGCACAGCCCCATTGGAGCCATTTGACAAGGTAAAAGAGTGCATCACAGTCCTTGGAGAGAGTTGGCAAGGGCCAGCACAGCCCCATTGGAGCTATTTGACAATGTAGAAGAGTGCATCACAGTCCTTGGAGAGAGTTGGCAAGGGCCAGCACAGCCCCATTGGAGCCATTTGACAAGGTAAAAGAGTGCATCACAGTACTTGGAGGGAGTTGGCAAAGGCCAGCACAGCCCCATTGGAGCCATTTGACAAGGTAAAAGAGTGCATCACAGTTCTTGGAGGGAGTTGGCAAAGGCCAGCACAGCCCCATTGGAGCCATTTGACAAGGTAAAAGAGTGCATCACAGTTCTTGGAGGGAGTTGGCAAAGGCCAGCACAGCCCCATTGGAGCCATTTGACAAGGTAAAAGAGTGCATCACAGTCCTTGAAGGGAGTTGGCAAGGGCCAGTTAAGGCCAGCACAGCCCCATTGAAGCCATTTGACAAGGTAAAAGAGTGCATCACAGTCCTTGGAGAGAGTTGGCAAGGGCCAGCACAGCCCCATTGGAGCCATTTGACAATGTAAAAGAGTGCATCACAGTCCTTGGAGAGAGTTGACAAGGGCCAGCACAGCCCCATTGGAGCCATTTGACAAGGTAAAAGAGTGCATCACAGTCCTTGAAGGGAGTTGACAAGGGCCAACAAAGGCCAGCACAGCCCCATTGGAGCCATTTGACAAGGTAAAAGAGTGCATCACAGTCCTTGGAGAGAGTTGGCAAGGGCCAGCACAGCCCCATTGGAGCCATTTGACAATGTAAAAGAGTGCATCACAGTCCTTGGAGAGAGTTGGCAAGGGCCAGCACAGCCCCATTGGAGCCATTTGACAAGGTAAAAGAGTGCATCACAGTCCTTGGAGAGAGTTGGCAAGGGCCAGCACAGCCCCATTGGAGCCATTTGACAAGGTAAAAGAGTGCATCACAGTCCTTGGAGAGAGTTGGCACGGGCCAGCACAGCCCCATTGGAGCCATTTGTCAAGGTAAAAGAGTGCATCACAGTCCTTGGAGGGAGTTGACAAGGGCCAGCACAGCCCCATTGGAGCCATTTGACAAGGTAAAAGAGTGCATCACAGTCCTTGGAGGGAGTTGACAAGGGCCAGCACAGCCCCATTGGAGCCATTTGACAAGGTAAAAGAGTGCATCACAGTCCTTGAAGGGAGTTGACAAGGGCCAACAAAGGCCAGCACAGCCCCATTGGAGCCATTTGACAAGGTAAAAGAGTGCATCACAGTCCTTGGAGAGAGTTGGCAAGGGCCAGCACAGCCCCATTGGAGCTATTTGACAATGTAGAAGAGTGCATCACAGTCCTTGGAGAGAGTTGGCAAGGGCCAGCACAGCCCCATTGGAGCCATTTGACAAGGTAAAAGAGTGCATCACAGTTCTTGGAGGGAGTTGGCAAAGGCCAGCACAGCCCCATTGGAGCCATTTGACAAGGTAAAAGAGTGCATCACAGTTCTTGGAGGGAGTTGGCAAAGGCCAGCACAGCCCCATTGGAGCCATTTGACAAGGTAAAAGAGTGCATCACAGTTCTTGGAGGGAGTTGGCAAAGGCCAGCACAGCCCCATTGGAGCCATTTGACAAGGTAAAAGAGTGCATCACAGTCCTTGAAGGGAGTTGGCAAGGGCCAGTTAAGGCCAGCACAGCCCCATTGAAGCCATTTGACAAGGTAAAAGAGTGCATCACAGTCCTTGGAGAGAGTTGGCAAGGGCCAGCACAGCCCCATTGGAGCCATTTGACAATGTAAAAGAGTGCATCACAGTCCTTGGAGAGAGTTGGCAAGGGCCAGCACAGCCCCATTGGAGCCATTTGACAAGGTAAAAGAGTGCATCACAGTTCTTGGAGGGAGTTGGCAAAGGCCAGCACAGCCCCATTGGAGCCATTTGACAAGGTAAAAGAGTGCATCACAGTCCTTGAAGGGAGTTGGCAAGGGCCAGTTAAGGCCAGCACAGCCCCATTGGAGCCATTTGACAAGGTAAAAGAGTGCATCACAGTCCTTGGAGAGAGTTGGCAAGGACCAGCACAGCCCCATTGGAGCCATTTGACAATGTAAAAGAGTGCATCACAGTCCTTGGAGAGAGTTGGCAAGGGTCAGCACAGCCCCCTTGGAGCCATTTGACAAGGTAAAAGAGTGCATCACAGTCCTTGGAGAGAGTTGGCAAGGGCCAGCACAGCCCCATTGGAGCCATTTGACAAGGTAAAAGAGTGCATCACAGTCCTTGGAGAGAGTTGGCAAGGGCCAGCACAGCCACACTGGAGCCATTTGACAAGGTATAAGAGTGCAGCAGGCACAACAATAAACAAAAAAGGCCAAATGGCAACAATAACAAACAAATCTGTAACATGTGGACGGAAGAATCTTAATCCGACCTTGGAGCATCTCCAGATACTCCACTTACTGGGCATCACCTTCATTGTCCGCTTCATGCTCTGCTCCAGATTCAGGCATTGACTGTAAACGCCTAATATGGTGGAGAGTCGAATGCTGAACCTGGAGCAGAGTATGAATGGTGTAATTTATCCTTCCCAGGAACATCGAGTTCCTCAGCACGGCCTGCTCTATAAGCGAAAGAGTTTCGAGCCTGAGCCATGCTGAGTCACAACCTAAAACAAATAAATAGAATAATATTAATGTTAATTACACAACATAATATAAATTGAGCAAATATACTATATTTGAATTTTAAATCCAAATCATTCTTACAATCAAATATTCAATATTTCTTCTCTTTACATGAAATATGTTCTTAATACATAAACCATTAAAGGTACAGTTTACTCCAAAATGTTATCCCCTGTAATTTGTTGACACTGATCCACTTTTCCAGCTTGAGTCTATGAATATTTTGAACATTATTTCCATTGTCCATACATTGTAAATTTCAATAGTTTATTTATCCTGTGGTATCCACACCTATCCTTAAAGCTTTTTGCCTTGAGTCCAACATGTGTAAACACAGCAAGCAGAAGAAATTACACTCCCAGTGGTTTACAGAAAAGAGAATGTAAGAAAAATGTATATTTCTATTTTTCAATACAAGTAGTAGTGATTGGTATATGGAGTGAGATGAAATTAAAGGGACACTGACCACAAATATTTTAATTTGTGATTCAGATAGACCATTAAAAATATTTTAAACATTTAATTCACTCCTATTATCAAATCTAATACATTCTCTTTGTATCTTTAATTTAAATGCAACAATGTCATTTTATATTTCGTAGCATTTTTTTGTGATCAAACTTGGTTGTCCCTGCTGATTGGTGGATAAATTAATCCAACAATAAAACAGAAACCCCCCCACAGTTCACAATATTTTAACAATTATATGCCTTTCAACATAAAAATAAAGAGACAAAGAGAGCTCTTAAAAATTGATAAGAGGAGTAAATTATCAAGTTGATTAACATTGCATGCTCTATTTGAATTAAAAAAAAAAATTTTGGTTCACTGTCACTTTAAATATGTTATAATGTTGATTTAGAATGATACTTACAGCTGTGCCTGGGAAGGACGATCTGACACCTCGAACAATGAAAGTTGGGATAGGGGGGAGGGATGGGATATTGGTGGCGAGGGCTTGGATGGGGCTGGCGAGGGCTGGGGTGCCGCTCTGGGGGAGCCCGTACAGCTGGGGATTCTTGGGAATGGTGAGTTGGGGACTGGGCAGGTTGGGGAACTGTACGGGCCAAAATATGGGGAGAGCGGCGAACGGGGACAATTCGGGGAGGGACAGGCCTGGAGGAATGGGAAGGGCCAGGAAGGTCTTTTGTCTGGGCAGGGACTTCTACAGGGGGAGGGGCTTCTACAGGGGGAGGGGCTTCTACAGGGGGGCCTGGGCAGGGGCTTCTACAGGGGGAGGGGGAGGGGCTTCTGCAGGGGGAGGGGCCTGGGCAGGGTGGGAGAATGATGCCCAGAAGTGGAGTGTCCATCTGAAATATATAATAAAATATATATTAACATCTCATACATCATGATCTCAAAGAAAGGCATTTCAACATGATTAGGTTTTATATATACTTAGAAGTGGTTTACAATTTATTAACAATGATGATATAAGGATATGGTATGCATATAGACACTCAAATGAATAGCAAGGAGTATCTGTCCAATAAGAAGATGATTATTGTGGTTTGTCATGGAATATGCAAGTGACATCATGATGTCATTAATTAAAAATCAGACATAAATGAAAACATAATACAAGCATATGTTCATGCTGCATGATATGGAAAGGGGGGCAGTAGTAGATTCTAAAAGAAAAGGAATAATCCATTTTCAAGTGCCAAAGCTGTAGACTTTGAATTTCCTCATGATAATGTTTACAAACAATAAGACATGTTGGATACATGTTAGATAGCTTTCACATACCATCAGACTCCATGGACGCCTCTTCCTCTTCCGTCCCACATGTTACATCAATATCTGTAAAACATAACATGTTGTGTACACATTAATATCAGATATTATAACATATGTTACTGTTGCTACAAGACACACATCAATGTTGCATTAAAGATATACTGATCCAAAGTTATGATTTACATTATTTTGATGGAGCATACAAATGACATTAGATTTGTTATTCTCAATGAGTAAGAATTTAATGTTAGTGTTTGGATTTCATATAAATTCACAAAATAAGAGTACATGCAACATTTGAGAGTTCTCATGTGTGTATCACTTCATGATTGTTTACACAATTTAAAAGAAAAACAAACATATGTTATCCATCCTCTGAACAACAAAGGTGTAGACTAAGAAGCTTTGAGATATTAATCTTTCAATATTTAAATAAATTAGAGATATAATCATAGTACTAAATTATATGTTTGATTCAAATGTCATGCTTCATCAGAATCATGATCATAATATAGATTACAAATACACCTTCAATGACATATGAATGAGTCAATGGACTTACCAGAATGCTTGGAAACTATTTCCAAGTCGGTGCTGGATCCCCCCGGGCTCCCAACAAGAACTAGATCTATGAATGATATAGATATCTATTAGTGAACACAGTTTGGACATCACTAAGTCACATCATTATTGATTTTTACGAAAATTATACTTAGAACTGAGAACAACAGAGCACTAATCTGAAGAATAAATGCATGAGTGAATCCAGGTTATTCTGAATAAAAAGATGTCTTTAACATATGTTTAATTTCTGACTATATTAGACACACAAATCATCTCATATGATTATATTGCATAGATGCTCTTGAAAAAGCCCGGGCGTACTCCGGGGGAAACGCGTTGAGCTATACTGGTCAAGTCTGCTGTCAGAGAAGGTGCCCTGCTGCTGGAGGCTGAATTCGGGAGGAGAACATCCCCTGTCAGAACTATCGGCTAGCTGTGGTGATCTGGATTGGCGGACTGAGACCCCATATGTTCACAACATCATTTGTGAAATGTCTGATTGCACTTACTGTTTGTAAGTAGTACTTGTATTGTACTGTTTTATCTGTTAATAAAACTGCCTTGAATCGTGTCCTTTTGCGCTACTCTCTTCTACTCAGATCGATTGACTACATATCTAAATATACCCATTGATCAATGTTTTTAAACGAATACACACAAACAACATTTTAAATAAAAACGGGTGATAAATCAAACCAAAGCCATGTGTCATATCGATCCATTTGTGCAATTGATCACAATGCAAAACAGACGTTATTCATCCAAATATGTAATCATGGTGCTGTTAGGGTATGCTTATATCTATAAAGTAAGTCCAAGACTGAATATGTCTTTTAGATATCAATATTGTTTCATCCAAACAATGTAATGAGGAATGAATCAATTGATTATTAAAGGGACACTGACATCAATTTTGTTAAAACATTGATTTTTTAATAAAATGAATGTTTTAGTTAATTTGACATTTATTCCTATAATTTTTATGTTATTTTATTTTAATGCAGCTTTGACATTTTTTAAGTCATTAAATATTGCTCGTGGAAGGTATACAACAATCATCAAGAACAACCCAGGTTGGTCACCAAAAATGGACCTGCATCTAAAATTACATTATTGCTTTTAAAATTAAGATAACAAGAGAATGTTGAAAATATGATTATAGGAGTAAATAAAAAAAATTGATTGATATTGCATGCTCTATGTGAATGACAACAGAAATAATATGTGGTCAGTGTCCCTTTAAGATTTAAATATATTAATGTTTCAGTTTTGCTGTTAATGAATTTTCATAAACATATGTTGATGTAATGAATGGTATTGAGCATGCAATAACAAGAAAAACTGTAATTTAGGAATATCAACAATATTCTTTAATTAGCCTCTCTTAAAGGGACATGAAGCGCAAAATGTGTTATTGGATTAATTGTTCAATTAAATCCAGCCTGTGATTTAAAAATATTAGTGAAAATCACGTGTCTAAATCCGTCATTTTAAAATTTTGTTTTCATGTCCCTTAAATGATAACAACCCAAAAACGTATGTAATGTATATTGTTAAAATATTAACATATGCAAAAATGTGTGATTGTTGTCAAAATATATCAAAACAATGACAAGCAATACACAGGGGCAGAGTATAAATTTGACAGGAAACTAATCTAACAGTAAAAGGAACATATAAAAAATAGAAGCGATATATTCAAATTAACATAATTTATGATTTGTACTACAATGTAATCAAAACATGTTTTTTTGAATTTTAATTTGAAATAAACACAAAAGATAATTAGAGTATCCATATAAATTTCGACAAATGTGAATGTATTATGTTATGTAATGTTGTGTACATGTTTCAAAGACAAATTGCTATTAAAATGAGACATACCATAGTCTTGAGAACCCTGGCCCGAGGGTCCAGCACCAACATCCATATCTGTAAAATATTCAATGAGGATTGGATATCATTAATAATAATCAGGACATGTATCGAAAAAAGATAAAAATACATTTACATTTACTAAATAAGAATATATTTTTATTCACATGAGTTAATTGTTTAATCAATTAATGTCTCAATAAATCGATCCTGTATTCTTATTTTCAAAACTTTATGTTGTTGACTGTAGCTTTAATTAATTTCTTGAATTTTTGCATTATCATCAATTGATATCTATATTTCCTTATTTATTCTTTTGATCTTGCTAGTATATTTTGTATAATGTAGAAGATTAGAAATAAGGATACTGTATTCTTCCCATATATACTAATTAACATATACATTTGACCAACATGTGTAAAGCAATGACAGTTACAGCAAACCCATGTTCACGTGTGTGCGCAATTCTATATTTCATGATCAATACACAATTACTCCTAGCGGAATTGCGCATCTGTGATTTGACCAACATGTGTAAAGCGATGCCAGTTACAGCAAACCCATGTTCACGTGTGTGCGCAATTCTATCTTTCGTGATCATTACGCAATGATTCTATGCTGAATTGCGCATCCATGAATCAGAATTAATTTGGATATAGTAGTGTGACGAGTATCATTTCATAACAAATTATGATATATTTTGAATTGGGTGTATTACGAGATGGAAATCGTATATTTGTTAATATTGAACAATAACAAATAATATTTATAACTGGCTTATGATTAGAGAGTCAATGTATGAAATGGCGGATGCTCGGGATTTCACTGATGCGCAATTCCATTTTCACTCTGTGACGCATATTCTGGATAACGCAAGAAACATCATTCCTATTTCATGTGTGACAAATCTAAAATCTGATATCTAAACATCATATGTAGCGTATGTTGTGAGATCTATATAGGTTAAATATATGACTATCTACACATTTATTAAAATTATTTTAAAATATTAATATATTGTATAAAGTAGGATATTTACCTTGTTCAGCCTCCATTTCTACTCCTCCCAGGCCACCGGATGGAGAAGCAGCTGCACTGGACCCCGGATCCTGAGTTTTGGATCCAGCAGCTGTGAGGGAAGAAGAAGAGGCCGAGGATGGAGAGGATCAAAATCTTTTGGGGATCCGGAGATTGAGGAGCTCGCATAAAGTCACCTCATAAGGGATTAGGTAGAGTTTCCGTGGGGGTTTAATTTTGCGTCCATCCCTCCGACGGGCTTGTACCCACTCCCTTATGAGGTTGACTTTCTTGTGCAGACGCAACCTCATATCTCCGAACCTCCGCATGATCTGATCCTGGCTCCTCTGGACGCCCAACACCAATTGAACCTTATTGGAGATGGACTCCCAGAGGGCCTTCTTAACATGCGCATCTGTCGACTTGTTCTTGTTCCCAAACAGCTGCGGATAAAACATCTGGACGGCGTGGACCAGTGCAGCGCTCTTCTGCTTGGCAAACCTGGGAGGTGTCATGCCTGCTAGCCCCAAACAAAATATTATATATATATATAATATATATACAGCCTGCAGGCATTAGAGAACTGACAAAGATGGCAATGTGTAATGGACTTTTATATGGTGAAGTAAACATGAGATGCGCCATGTGACATGTTATCTGTACATCTGATTGGATAAAAGTTTTAAATATTGTTATCATGTCTGTGAGACCATCCTGACTCAAGTTGTGTTTGTGTGATGAACTCTGATTGGCCATTCCTTAATGTTTCATATCTTAGTAACTTCCATACACATACCTCCTGGTGGTGCTGTTACTTCATTTTTTTCATGTAGACTTATTTGTAACTCATGGGCCTGTCATGCAGATATGTGTGACGCAGATTTAATATACGTGATCAGTTAAATATTAATGTTTAAATTCTCGTTAAAATCTAATACTGTCACATTATTAAATGTTGTAGACATTTCTCGGTTTAATATCGGTCTGTTTCTTTAATACAAATACGTTGGATTAATACACATTTAAAGGGACAGTCTACACCAGAATTTTTATTGTTTTAAAAGATAGATAATCCCTTTATTACCCATTTCCCAGTTTTGCATAACTAACACATTTATAATAAAATACTTTTAACCTCTGTGATTATCTTGTATCTAAGCCTCTGCAAACTGCCCCTTTTTTCAGTTCTTTTGACAGACTTGCAGTCTAGCCAATCAGTGCCTGCTCCCAGATAACTTCTTGTGCACGAGCACAGTGTTATCTATATAAAATACGTGAACTAACACCCTCTAGTGGTGAAAAACTGTTAAAATGCAATCTGAAAGAGGTGGGCTTCAAGGTCTAAGAAATTAGCATATGAACCTCCTAGGTTAAGCTTTCAACTAAGAATACCAAGAGAACAAAGCAAAATTGGTGATAAAAGTAAATTGGAAAATTGTTTAAAATTACATGCTCTATCTGAATCATAAAAGTTTATTTTGGCCTAGACTGTCCCTTTAACATTGTATGTATTTATTGTTCATTAAATCAATTTTGTGACTTATTGTGAAGTATTGACATTGCTCTATTAAATGTATTTATAACGCACATTGATTGTGTACTATTGCGTGACATTCGTCTAGAATGTTTAAAGATGCGAATCTCGTGTTGCAAGATACGTTTCCCACGCAACATTTCAGAATGCGCAATTTCTGGTTCTAATGTCCGTAACTTGGATAATCTGTTTATAAATGTTAAACTACACGTTTGTTTGTTATTAGTAAATAAACCTCGAGCTTGTATTTGTCTGAACTGCTCATATATGTTATTGTGCAATGGCATCTTTATTTTTAAAGAGACATTACAACAAAACAATTTTAAAAAATGATCTGTAGAGATAAAAAATGTTTAGACTTTAAAATGTAACTCAATTTATCTTTTAATTTAGATATCCTTAACAGAAGAAATTTCAATGCACATGGTTGAGCCAATCACATAAGGCATCTCTGTGCATCCACCAATCTTCATCTACTGAGCCTATCTCGATATGCTTTTCAAGCAAAGTATGTCAAGATAATGAGATAAGAGAAGTAAAAGACACTCTTTAAATCTCTTAAAGGGACACTGTACCCAAAATTTTTCTTTCGTGATTCAGATTGAGCATGAAATTTTAATCAGCTTTCTGGTTTAATCCTATTATCAAATTTTCTTCATTCTCTTGGTATCTTTATTTGAAATGCAAGAATGTAAGTTTAGATGCCGGCCCATTTTTGGTGAAAAACCTGGGTTGTCATTGCTGATTGTTGGATAAATTAATCCACCAATGAAAAAGTGCTGTCCAGAGTACTGAAACCAAAAAAATTAGATGCCTTCTTTTCAAATAATGATAGCAAGAGAATGAAGAAAAATTGATAATAGGAGTAAATTAGAAAGTTGCGTAAAATTGCATGCTCTTTCTGAATTACAAAAGAAAAAAATTTGGTTCAGTCTCCCTTTAAGGATATTTTGCGTTCATGTCCCTTTAAGGAGACATTTCCCAATAATGCTTGAAAGATCATAAACCTATGCACCTTCCTTTCTCAAACTTAGTATAACATGTGACTAAAGCATATTTAGATTACCTTCTGGATTGTTTTCCCCACTGTGAATGAAATATATATTCTAATGGCTGTATTTCGCCGTCTTCAGCTTAAAGGGACATTAAGCTATATGTTCTTTACGTATTTCGATGGCTAATAGAATATTAAAACAACTTCATATTTAGTTTTATTCTCGCATTAGCTTTTAAATATATATATATTCTTGGATTAAAAACATAGCTACATAGGCTATTTTGATGCTGATTGTTGGTTGCACATAGATGCCTTATGTCATTGTCTAAGACATGTGCATTGATATATCTTTTTCAAAGTATATTTAAAGACTGAATGTAATTAAATAGTACATTCAAAATATTTAATAAATTAATTTGTATTGTTTAAAATTCAATACACAATATATTTTTGGAATGTCCGTTTAAGGACCAAACCATTAGTAATATGTTGATTTAACATTGTAGAAATAAACTAAAGGGGAATTAAAATACATATAGATATGTGATATCTAACCAAGAGGTAAGATAAATAATTATGTGAAATTATATCACAAACTAGCTATAGTTAAATGACCCTTCAAATGACTCCACTAGAACAGAAAATCAATCAATATGGCATCCAATAACTAGCTTGTGCGAAATATGAAGTTAACTGACTTACCATTTTCATGATTTTTAAAGCTAGATTTATTAAAATAATGTTTTTGTATACCTAAGGAAGATACAAGATCTTATAAAACAAATTTAAAAATGTCGAATTCTGACTACATATCCGAAAATATTTTTAAATTTTAACATCTATAAATTACACAATAAAAGCATCGATGGATTTCACTCCCAAATTAATTTATAAAAGCTACTTGAATTTAACATTCTCTGAATAAGTGGATTTTTGAAAATTAATTCAATACATGATGCCTAATTTGATATTATGCATGTGCTTGTCAAATAGACAACTACCAGTCATGGGAGTCAATTTTTTTTTTTATTGACAGATTATATGGATATTTATTATAATCTGTTAAAAAGATGGTCTTTAATAAAAATAAAAGGTTTATTATTAGAATTTTTTAATAGAATTTTTTTTTGGATTTTTTTATCACACGAGCCCTTTGTCTCATTCGGAGCCGCCGAGGCTGCCTGATTCTATCAACCGCTACTCGGGCAACAGCACCACCAGCAGCATCTACCAGATCATTGTCATCCATATTTGCCAAGCTTAGCAGCACAAAGCCAAACAGCAAACGAATACAAAAGAACACTTGATGATCTGCTCATCGAGGCCAACGGAATGGGCATTCTTAATGATAAGGAGTATCGATACTTGAGTGTGAAACATCCAAAGATTCCAGTGTTTTACCACCTGCCCAAAATCCACAAAAGTTTGGTCAACCCACCGGGGAGGCCCATAATATCGAGCATTGGATTGGTGTCGAGTAATCTATCTGAATATATAGATAAAAAATTACAACCATATGTCAGAACTTTACCATCATATCTGAGAGACTCCACCGAAGTACTGAATCTACTAAGAGATATAGAATGGGATGATAGCTATATCATGATTATCAGTGATGTAACATCGTTATACACCTCGATTCCACACAAGAGAGGATTGGATTCTATCAGCTACTTCCTAGAAAAAGATGACAGCATGCCAGAACCCCAGGGGAGGTTCATATTGGATGGGATTGACTACATCCTTCAACATAATTATTTCCACTGTGTTAACAAGTTCTATCGTCAAGTTTGTGGGACAGCCATGGGGACCAGGTTCGCGCACAGCTACGCTAATCTCTACATGGGTAGATGGGAAAACATTTTTTGGGAATCCTGTCCAGCGGGCGCGGACCTGGTCTTATACAAAAGGTATATAGATGACCTTCTAATTATCTGGAAGGGAAGTGAGGACGATTTGAAACATACATTGGATGTAATGAATTTAAATCAATCCAATCTGAGATTTACCAACTCCATCAGCAAAGACCATATTGTTTTCCTAGATCTGGACATTAGAGTGGTCAATGGGAAGATCGAAACATCCACTCACTTCAAGGAAGTGGACTCCACACGAGCTGCCATCACAAAAAATGGATATCGAATATCCCAAAAGGGCAATTGTTAAGGATAAAGAAAAATTGCTCAAGTGATGAAATGTGGGTTAAACAATCGTCAATACTGAAAACTAGATTCCTGGAAAGAGGAATAACACGAACATACAAGAAGAAACCAAATAAAGAAAAATTTGAAGGTCTAAAAATTCCTTTTATCACTCAATATGGAGAAAGAAAAAAGACTATTGAGGATATAATCAAAAGACATTGGCACCTACTCAAAGATGACGACATTCTAGGCGAACAATTAACAGAACAACCGAGTTTCGTCTATAGGAAGGCCAATAATTTAAAATCGATCCTGGCTCCTAGCATACCTAAGCAGAAGAAAGAAAAGAACTCTACAGACATCATGGGTAAAAAATTGTGTGGTTTTTACCCATGCCACTTCTGCAAAGCATGTAGACATGGAAAGAAAACTAATGAGATCAAGTCTAAAGTATCCAATGAAATGTTCCACATTAAACAAACTTTGAGATGCACAGATCAGAATGTAGTTTATTTGGTTGAGTGTGGGTGTGGCCTGCAGTATGTAGGCCAGACCTCCAGAAAATTGAAAGACCGAATTCGAGAACATCTGTTGCAGATCAAATGGAAGAAGGTTGACCTACCAATCTACAAACACTTTAAAGAAGTACATGGTGGAAGTGATAAAAGCTTCAAATACATGGGAATTTGTAAATTGAATAAAGATTGGAGAGGAGGAGACATGGAACTAAAACTATTAAAAACAGAATCAAAATGGATCTTTAACTTAGATTGCATTTACCCAAAAGGTCTTAATGCAAATTTTGAGATTGTCCATCTGTTTTGATTAGCCCAGAGTAATTGTCCCAATATCTACTCCAAGATCATCCATTCTAAGTTATCTTTAGACTTTCTGAATTAACTTGGATTAGTTAATCGAAGCTTTATTCCTGAAAATCTTTAGAGTAGTACAAATGCCAAGTAATCTATAACAGTAAGAAATATTTTGGTTAATAGTTCTGGATATGTTTGATTAACAAACACATATAAAGAGTAACAGTTCAAATCGAAAAGTTTTAAAAGGGAATTTTTCACCAATTTTTAACTATTTTTTATATTTTTAATTACCTCTTTTTAGCATATGTAATTAGTTTGTTATTTATTTAACAGACATCCGTCTTTTTTAATAAATTTTTTGATTAAATTAATTTAATGAATTGATTGATTAATTAATTCTTTTTTTTATTTTTTGATTTTTTGCCTGACTTCCAGTCTTATTTTATATATTTTTTGTAATATTGATAAGGTGAATGACATGTTTTTAATCTAGATTGGGGACCAAGCCTGTGAACTAGGGACAATTTATTTAAATAACATCTAAAGAACATCAAAATGTGATTTACATTGTAATGATTAACAGAAGATTCCTGTTGATCATATTGTATATATTAAACCTAATGTATATCCTGGATATATCAGCCCCAAATAGGTAAATGAAACTTTAGGATCACTCATATGCCAAAGTAATATAGCACATATCCCAAAGGATGTGAATTGAGACATATTAATTAAATAATTAATATTATTTTAAGAAGAAAAAACAAATAACATGTTGTCTAATGTTTATGCCGATTTTGCCCATTTCCAATATGGCTCCGTAAAACCGGAAGCATCAAAAACCGGAAGTGCTACACGCATCGACTTCCGGTATGTTAACGGAAGTGCGGCTTTTTCGGCAATTGACAATCCAACAACATCCGCTCTATTTGGCGCCGTTTTTTCAAACAAATGCCCACATACAATAGTATATAAGGTCAGTATTAATGTAGCCTCTATATGTCTTGAAAAAGGCCCTGTTACGAGGGCCGAAACGCGTAGACGACAACTTTATACCAAAGATTTGAGAGGCTCATTATATCCAGGACCAGGTTTTTGAACGGTAAGACTATTTTCAATAGTCCATACCCCTGTAGCGCATTTGTTTAGTGCACTTTCCCCTTTTTTTCAGGCATTTGTTATTAAGAAGTAGGACATTGGACCCCACTGCTCTTTGAGGATTTTCCTGTCTTTTTGCATCAAACATCATATGGATCCGCCTCTTACCAATTGACTTTTTATGGACATTTATCAATTGTGGACTAACATATATATATTTTTTATGTTTTTCATTTTTCTTTTGGCATAATTAGGGTTAACTTTTTATAATCAACAAATTCCAACTGCATTTATTGTTTATATTATATATTGTTGATACAGTAGTGGAGTCAGATACTCCAAACGGACCGTTGAGTCCACCGAGTTCATTATCCTCTGGCATTATTCAGAGCTGTAATAGGTTTACTGAGATAATAGCTGGTACCAGTTTAGTTTAGGTTGTAACAAGTAGGACATCTTTACTAATTTAAATTTTGATTACACCCACGCACGGTATTCACCACCCAATTTGTATGTTTATTGTCTTTTTCTATTTTTTCATTTTTTTATGAATCACTGTGATTTACACTAGTTTTCACAATATTTTGGTTTGGACTTTCTAATTTTTATTATTGAGAAAATCTGATGTCAATTTGCTGTTAAACACTGATCTTGCACTACCAATTAGATTTTGAATCATCACATTGTACACAATTCTGAATTGTACACCTTCAAGTGGAGTTTTTATCTTG
The DNA here is from genome assembly GCF_027579735.1 of Bombina bombina. Classification (NCBI taxonomy): domain Eukaryota; kingdom Metazoa; phylum Chordata; class Amphibia; order Anura; family Bombinatoridae; genus Bombina; species Bombina bombina. The sequence goes on from NC_069503.1 coordinate 1,010,360,451, forward strand.
TATTATTGTATCTCGATAAATCTTAATATACCTTGGTGTATAATATTTAAGTGATTTATACGAGTCATTGATCCATTACTTAGGATCATACTAACTCTAAGAGAGTCTAATAGGGATTGTTTTATTCCAGTAGTATATCTAAGCCCTTGGCGCTCCTATATATCCTGTACCATTATTTATTATAATCTGTTAAAAAGATGGTCTTTAATAAAAATAAAAGGTTTATTATTAGAATTTTTTAATAGAATTTTTTTTTGGATTTTTTTATCACACGAGCCCTTTGTCTCACTCGGAGCCGCCGAGGCTGCCTGATTCTATCAACCGCTACTCGGGCAACAGCACCACCAGCAGCATCTACCAGATCATCGTCATCCATATTTGCCAAGCTCAGCAGCACGAAGCCAAACAGCAGAGCAAACACAGCGCAAGGAGTAACAAGGTATGCAAAAACACAGAAGCGAATTGATACAATGTCGATCACCATGGACGCTTTGGCCATGTTGTTTGGGGGATTTATAGTGCAATTAGTCCAATGGTAGCGTGTTCGTAATGATTGCTAATTGTATTCACTTGTTTGTATGTGAGCGGCGCGAATGCTTTCAAAGTGGGCGGTTTACTTAGGTGTTTGCTGAAATGTTGTTTTCCCCCAATGAATCTCAATGTGAAAGTGTAAAATATCACACATACAGTGCATGTTTGTAATGTTTGTTCATATGCGTAATAAATATTTATTAAACGCGATCTTATAGTAAAAAGCACACATCCACGCTAACATGAATAAAAGTGCATAGTTGTGTATAATGTGCATAGAATGTGATCAATCAATGTTGCTGCAATATTGTTTGTAAATGATGAAGTAACAGCTGACATCTGTAGTATTGTATATATAAGTCATTTGCGAGATGTAAATATTGTACGCGTCCCTTTAAAATCGCACTAATACTGAAGAACTTCCGGCTGTCATCTGTAGTATTGTATATATAAGTGATTGGCGAGATGTCAATATTGTACGCGTCCCATTAAAATCGCCATAATAATTCAGAACTTCCGGCTGTCATCTGTAGTATTGTATATATAAGTGATTTGCGAGATGTCAATATTGTACGCGTCCCTTTAAAATCGCACTAATAATTCTGAACTTCCGGCTGTCATCTGTAGTATTGTATATACAAGTGATTTGTGAGCTGACAATATTTATTACGCGTCCCATTAAAATCGCCATAATAATGATGTTCCAAACTGTTGTTTACGTATATGTTGTATTGTAGTATTGAGTGCTAAAGTTCTGAAAGGGGCGGTACAGTCCTAAAGCTGTAATGTGTATGGTTGAATCTTCTAATGATGTCATTATATTATTAACCTGCCTGTGTAGTTATGAAATCCTCATTGTGTTGTTGTATTGTACTACATTGTTATTGTGTGCTGATTAAAATATAAATGTGTGCTTTGTGGTTGCGTGATGCGTGTTATGTACATATACGTATATATTGTGATTGTGTCCCACATATGCTGACTTCTCTAAAGCGGTCTCGCATTGTTGTTCCTTCCCATAAAGTGACAGCTGTAATCTGTTCTAATGATGTTCTTATTGTACGTAATTCCTAATGGTATATTGTGAGCGAATCATGATGTTAAAAGTACAGTAAAATCCCTATTTTCTGTTTGGTGATTCCTAGAGAGAATGTAATGTGTTTTTCCCCCATCATTTGAATGCACATGTATGAGTGAATGGTGTAAAAGTAAAGTATGTGCATCCATGACTGATCATGTGTTAAGCCTATGTAGATATGCTGTTGCTGCAAGTGAGTTGAATAAATGAAATGCAATAATAAAGGTAAATGAGAGGTGTTTCCCATTGTCTACTGTTTGTGAATCCTGAAATGTTCCAATTATTTTTGTGTCCATTTAAATGTGATGTAATTGTTGAAAATGTTTGTTAATAGAGATGGTAATTTGTAGTTGATGTAATGTAAAAGTATCATACAATTTAATGTTGTTGTGAATTTCCCATAAGTAAACTCCATAAGTCCACCATAGGGAAATAGCCATTTCTTGATCTATTTGTCATAGCTGGGGCTAACGCAGAAAAACATGAGTTATTTTCTGAATTCTAGCGCTGGTATTTAGAGTTTTTTTGTCTACGCTTTTTGCGTGCGTTAGGGAAATCTGTCTGTCGCGTGCACGAGCACGTCTTCCCCACAGAAGTCAATGGAGGCTCAAAATGTGTGTGTAAATAAAATCCAAGACTGGTTTTGAGCGTAAAGTGAGTGACGTCATGGTCTTATGTGGAAAAAGTAGCTAAATCGTGTTCATTTCGTAATAAATAAATTCTTTGTGTATGTAATGTAGTGTATATTGTTTGTATGCATCGATGAGTGTATGTTTGTGATAATATCATTAGTTAGATGTAGCTATATGAGTGTCTTTTCCCATCTGTCAATGTAAGTCAATGGCAAAATGGATTTGTGTTGTTTTTTTTTCTAACACCCGAGATCTCGCAACTTTGATCCTTTCTATTTTGATGAAAAAAAAAAAAACATATGAAAAATAAATATAGTGTAGTGTTTGTATGAGTGTAAGTGTATTTTGTGTAATATTTGTTTTGTGATTCGTGGATGTTTATTTTGTTGGTAGATGTTAACTCCTGGGTCTGAGTTGTCGGTAGAGATTTCAGCGTAAGGAAATTTTGGAGTGTCGGTAAGTAAACTCTAAATACCAGCGGGCGGCCAAAACCAGCGTTAGAAGCCCTATACGCTGGTTTTGACGGCTAACGCAAAAGTCTAAATCTAGGCGACAGTAAGGTAAAAGGCAGATTAATTTGCAATGCTGTTGTGTGAAGACGGAAAACTTTTGCTGGGTACAACAATACAGTTGGAATATCAGTAAATATTTGAAGTTATTTTAGTGTTTGTTTATGTTACCTTTCCCCAACCTAGTGCAGTTCAACCACAATGAAAATGTATTTTGAAGAAAATCTCATAACAGTGAATGGGGCACATTCAAAACATTTGTTGTAAAGCTTAAAGGGACAGTTTACACCAATTTTAATATAACTGCATGTAATAGGCACTACTATATAATATGCACAGATACTGATCTAAAAATCTAGTATAAAACATTTTAAAAACTTACTTAGAAGCTCCCAGTTTAGCACTGTTGAAAAGGTTAGGCTGTGACACCCACTGAAAGTGGCTGGGAAACAAGAAGAGCAGACACTCCCCATCCCCCCTTCCCTGCATATGAAAAGACAGATAACATAAACAGAAGCCAGCAGGAGTCTGTAAACGCACGTATACATCTGGCATTGTAGGGCTTGGTTAGGTATCTGAAAATCAGCACAATGTTCTTAAAAAATAAGCAAAATTATACATTGTTACAAAAACACTACCAGATGGGCTATATAAATGGATCATCTACAAAAAATGTATGCAAAGAAAACCTAGTGTACAATGTCCCTTTAAAGGACCACTCAATGCAGTAGAATTGCATAATTACTAAGTGCATAATAAAAAATAACACCTACTCTGAATTTAAAATTAGTAGTAGATTTTGTTATGACAAATTTATTTTTTCTCCCATTTTCCTGTATCATGTGACAGACATCACCCAATCACAGACTAGTATACGTATACCCTGTGAGCTTGTGCACATGCTCAGAAGGATCTTGTTCCCCAGAAAGTGTGAATAGTAAAAAACTGTGCAAAATTTGATAATGGAAGTAAATTGGAAAGTGTCTTAAAACTGCTGCTCTATCTGAATCACAAAAGTCTATTTTGACTTGAGTGTCCCTTTTAAATAGAACAAGTATTTATTGCATGTGTTTAATTGTCTATCATTTCTAAGCTCCCCAGGTAGAAAAAGAGCCAAAAACAGCAACTAAGTTATTACTAAATTCAAGCCAACCTCAAGCAAACAAACTAACGGTCTGACCACTTGGAAGGTAATGGGTAATTTATTAATGGCCGAGCTGACATGATTTGCTCCCGTGAACTTGTCTGCCTGGCCTTGTGGCGAGAATTTCATATTGCACAAGTTGCTGCTTGTGCAATACCGCTGGGCTTTCAATCATCTCAGTCAGTTTGATCAGATTGATTTCACCTTGCAACTCTTTAGGTGGCGGAGAGGTTATGTAGCAGTGGTACCGAGACAACAGCTACTTGACTAGCATATCATGCCCATGTGAAACACTAGGGCCCCAAAGGTGCTTTTGCAGCTTCATAAGCAGGGCCCTTTTATGTTTATACAGAGTGAAACTGTCTGAGGTTGTCTTGTGTTTGGAGCTAGTATCTCAGTTGCTGGAGTCACTTGTGTTCTACTTGGAATCCCTTAGAGGCTGGTGCTTTTTAAGGGGCTGTGTGCTGACTGTTCCTTGGGTAGCAGTAGGGAAGTAGGTGAATAACAACAATTGGAAGGATTCATGTGATATGTATATTGTGGTTTAAATAGAAACATGTTATGTGTGGAGCTTTTAATACAGTAGCTGATCTTCTTCTTGCTATATATACTACATCGATAAGAGGTCTAAAATTAGGGAAATTATTTAAAGTGTTGAAGGATAAGCTACAACTGATGGAGATATGGAGGTCTTTATAAACAGATGGGCGAGACTATACATGTTGCTCCTATACTTTCAATACATTAGGATGCAAATTTTAGAGACCAAGGTTGGACATTTAATACTATCAGATCATGCCCCATCTCTTTGAGCTTAGGAAACATAAAGAACCCACTTGGAGTAAGTAACAGGAAATTTACAACTTACTTATCTAACAACTTTCAGTTTTTTTTTTTTTTTAAATCTTTTGTGAAGATAATATACAACATTTTGGACAATCACAATTATTTTTGATGATGGCCAAATGGGTTTTTAGGGGTGAAATACTTGCTAATGTGATCTTATTAAGTAACTTGAAACCAAGTAACACCTTTGCAGATTAATTTTAAAACCAGATAAAAGTTCATGTTACCTAGTGTGGTTATCTATTAATTTAAAATATCTTTACTTTCTACTAAATATAATATACTAAATCTCTATGGTAAAACCACTAAAACCAACACAGATAAATTGTGAAATAAACTCTATGAAAGGGCCATTTTATCACAGGGATATTGGAATATAGATCACAGATTTTATAACTGGCAATTCACATAGCTGGTTTATTCAAGTAGTTCTTTTGTCTAGTGTCTGTCTAGAAAGACACACCCAATGGTCTTTTTGAGTGACATTTGATAAGCCACTCCCTTTTGAATTGGGGTATAAAATACTGTAACACCAGAGCCTCTGTCTCTCATTTTTATCCTGCTCTTGCTAAAAGATGGATGATGTTGGACACAGAGAATCTGGCTAAGTATTTATGGGATAATATTCTGTGTAGCAGTATTGCACAATTGGGGTTAGTGTAGAAAAGTTGCCCTGTATCTTAAAATGTGGACTGTATCTGTAAAATAGATTTATATATATATATCTGTAAATATTTATCTTATTATTAACATATATTGATTCCTAAATAAACTGTTTGACAAATAGTGGAGGCCCTCTCATAGAGTTTATTTCACAATTTATCTGTGTTGGTTTTAGTGGTTTAATAGATAACCACATTTTGGCGGCCATGAAGTTGTAGACGAATCCATATGCCATTTAGTTTTGCAGGAATCAAATGAATGTTGATTTATTTTAAATTTAACTGCAGTAAATGTAGATTTGGTGTTTTATAGCAAAGTTTTTGTATGTAGTACTTTATTTAAAAAGCGCAAATAGTGGTTGGTTTCAAAGGCCTGTTGTATGTTTCTCAAGAAAAGCATGGCTTTAAAAAACCTGTATTTCTGGTTTGTATAAATTTGCATTTGCATAACTGAAGCACATAATGGTTGGTTTCAGCAGGCCTGTTTTGTAGCCTGCTAAATTTTAAATAACCCCCACAGTGTTATCTATATGGCCCATGTGTATTTTCTGTCTCTTTGTGTTGAAAAGAGATTTTAAAAAAAACATGTGATAAGAGGCAACCCTAAAAGGCTTAGAAATTATCATATGAGCCTACCTATGTTTGGCTTCAACTTAGAATACCAAGAGAAAAAAGCAAGTTTGATGATGGAAGTAAATTGGGAAGTTGATTATACTAGACTGTCCCTTTAACTCTTGTATTTTTCTTGTTTTTGGAAACTGGATACTTTTATTGTTGAGCCAGTTTTCTATCAGTTTTCTAATTCATTTTAGAGACATGTGTTGTGTTGGTCCCATCTAAATGTTTTTACAAACAAAAGCTTTACAGTACTATTTAATAGCTGCCACAGTAAGGTTAAAGTGATTTAATATAATGTCCATTTTTATAAAGATTGTAATATTCTTGCACATTTTTATTTATTTCTTTTTACAAAGGATTCATTTCTATGAATGTGTTACACCCAGAGCTGTAGCTTGCCCTATACATAAATTTCATTCTGAATTGTATGGGAAATTGTGTAGAATTTAAAGTTAAGAAATTACAGTTTAATTTTGGGAATATGCTGCATAAGCAGTTTAAAGCATATTTTGTTTGTTTTTCCCTCCTTCTTCCATTTCTTTGTTCAGATTTTTAATTAAGTTTGTATGGAATACAAAAAGGTGTAACCTTTGTTTTGGGTAGCAAAGTTAAACATTTGCATTTCCTGTGTTTGGAGCAGATCCTGGAACCAAAACTACAGTTGAAATTAGCATTTCAGAAGTTCTATAGAATCTTCCTGTACTTAAAATATTTTTATAATTTTTCCTCAATTTGGGAAAATATCATTAAAAAGGATTCCTTGCTTTGCTTTGTTCATTTATTTTATTTAGGTTAGTATTATTGATGGTTTACACCTTTTAAAAGAGAACAATATTAAATTTTTTAATTTTGTTCTGCTTAATTTCTGTTTAGTCTGGTGTTTCATTGCCCTATAGAGATGATAATTCCTTGCATTTGGGGCAGGTAAAATAGTCTGGCAAACTATGCTGTGAGAGACACACTATTCTAAGTCTGTTCCCCAGATTTAAAATAAAGAATAATGAGCAGTGGTTAGAAAAACTTAACTATACTACCACCTCTGCTGGAATGCTGACCTGCTTATAAACAGATCTAATTACTATCCCTTCTACATGGCTTAACTGCTATGTCCTTTGTTGTGTAAAATTAGCATCTCAATGGTATCTTGTACATCCTGTGTTAACATTTAAAAAAAAAAACTACTATGCTGTGAGAGACACACTATTCTAGTGTATATATATATATATATATATATATATATATATATATATATATATATATATATATATATATATATATAGAGAGAGAGAGAGAGAGAGAGAGAGAGAGAGAGAGAGAGAGAGAGAGAGAGAGAGAGAGAGAGAGAGAGAGAGAGAGAGAGAGAGAGAGAGAGAGAGAGAGAGAGAGAGAGAGATAGAGAGATTTTTTTTTATTTTTTTTATTATTATTTTAGTTCTAACAGCTATCTGTTAAAAATGTCTGGAAAAAACTATATTTCACAGGAAATCTGTGATTACTTTAACAATTACATTCATAAATATAATGGTCCATTCCTCATCCCAGAAGCTAAAAACAGCAAGTGTGAAAGTGTTTTAGATATACTAACACAGGTATTAACTCTTAAAAAGATGAATAATAATAAAAGAAAATGTATGATAGCGCAGGCAGTGATTTCAACAATAAAAGGATTAACGGACATTATTGGAGACCTGACAGAGCAAAATAAAGACCTTAAATTAAAGTTAGATAACACACAGACTGACAGAGATTGTATTAAGCTTTCTGCTTTAACTAACACCATACAGATCAGTAAATTACAACGTAAATTAAAATTAACAGAACACATCAGTAACGAATACTCAAACAAAATTACTGAGTTACAGATGAAAATTGAACAAAAAGAAAAAATAATTAGTGATATTTCTGGGAACAATGCAGATAGTTATAACTTACTGCCACAAAGGAAAGAGCCAAAACAAGTAGTAAAACAAGATAAAATGCAAATGGGCCCCACTAAAAACCCAAGTTCTGTTCCAATTGCCCCTGTCATAATTTCTGAGAATTTTAACAACCTGAAAGTTCCTACAGGTTTTTCAAATCAGACTAGACCAATGACTGTAGCAGATAAAGACATTTTTAAGAAATGGTGGGGCACATCCCCACAAACAGCTTTAATAACTTTTCACATTGGTTTCACAAGGGAACTGAAAAAGCCATAAAATTAGGTATGAGCATGCCGGAATGGACAGAATTGCTTCAAGATGCCATGGGCTCCTATGCCAACAGGTTATTAGGATTTAATTCAAGTATATGTGATCAGGCTGGCAGGATAGCTAAAACCTTTTTCAATTTTACTAGTCTAGAAAAAGAGATTAGTGAAATTACCATGAGACCACTAGATGGGCCATTTGAAGTAGCAAAAAGAGTTTTATTCTGGTGTGTGCTGCGCCAGCCACAGACCCAAATGGTCTGGGGGTCACCAGCCCACATACAGAGGGTACTTGAAGCTCTCCCCAGAAAATGTCAGGAGTTTGTAAAGCTGTATGATCCAAACTCCACAAACCTACATATGGTGCTCACTAGAGCTGAGAAGTGGTGGAATTATCACCCATACACCATTAAGGCAAATTCTGCAGTGAAGCAGTCAATGGAGAATAGAAACATAGAAACATAGATATTGACTGCAGATAAGAGCCATAGGCCCAGCAAGTCTGCCCGACCTTACCTAACAGTATAAACTTATCTAGTTTGTAGGATAGCCCTATGCTTGTCCCATGCATTTTTAAAGTCCCCCACAGTGTTTGTTGCTACTACCTCTTGAGGAAGTTTATTCTGTAAATCAATCACTCTTTCTGTAAAGAAGTGCTTCCTCAAATTACTCCTGAATCCTGAATAATCTGAATATTCACAGGCAGGAATCAGAGAGGGGTAATAGAAGGAATGTTTGTGGATATCAGAATAGTAGAGCATCAAATACAGAAAACTGGAGAGACAGGAATTTAAATGGCGATATTAACAGAGGAGAAAATTGGAGGCTAAGGTCAAATGAGATAAACAATAAGGCCAACTTAAGTTATTGGGAACTCAAACAAAAAAACAGGAGAATGAGAGATCAAATTGGGTTTCTAAAGAAGCAACTGACAGAGCTGGAGGGCTCAAATTAAATCATTCATTTTTTTATAAGCATATTTGTTTGCAGTACATTTGTATTGTGTAATGTGTACTTTAGTTTTAAGTTCAATTAATAATTTTAAGTGTTTTTCATTATTAAATTTTAAATGCCAATATTAAGAATGTATAGTTAATTGATATATTCTCTTTCTAAAAAAACAATAACAGATACCTCCATTGTGATTAGTTTTGGGAGGCCACATGCAATACCATTTCTATGTAAACTGTCTGAAGTCTTATCTTGCAGGAAGAAAACCAATGAAGATAGAAGGCTTCTCACCTTTCCTTCCAGTTTTTCCCTAATAACACATATTATAGATTGTTGTTTTTCAGGTGTCTTCAGGACTGATCTTACCATGAAGCTATGATGGTGGCGTTGGACAAATTAAATAAGTATAATGTATCACAATGGAGATGTAAAATGGTGCATTAGGCCAAAATAATTATATATATATATATATATATATATATATATATATATATATATATATATATATATATATATATATATATATATATATATATATATATATATATATAGCATAAAGGGGTAAATAATCATATAAATCAAGCAACATAAGTTAAGTAAGGGTGCGAGTGGGATGATGCAATAACAGAGGCACTTTCCAACTTGAAGTTAATAACTGTGAATGTGGTTTCTACTGCAGATGGAGTGTTGTAGTGTGAAGTAAATATATGCCTGGTTTTAATCTTTTTTCATTCCTTTGAGGGTCTTGGAAAAAACAAAGTGGTTCAAAGAGAGAGATTTGGTAAAGCAAAAGCAAGGACCAGATGCCAAAAGCAAGGACCAGATGCCAAAAGATGACAACAAAGAACTTCAGTGAACCATTATAACCTTTTGTTTTACAGGCACAATTTAATAAAGATTTTACTACATGCATACCCATCTAGTGTACCCACACTCACACACTCATACATGAACTTTTCCCAATATTTAAGACCATTGTATAAATGTTGCTAATGGGGTTTAGCATAGGATTTTGTGTTTCTATGTATAATTTTAAATTAATTTTTCTAATGAATTGTATAAAGTTAGATTAGGAATTGACAGTCCTAGGAAAGTACAGAAGAGCTCATATCGCCGAGGGAATGATTCCGAAGGGATGGTGGGAGAATTTCTCCTGTAAAGTTTTTGCTCCCACTGTGTTCTTCTGTACTAGTGGGTATAACTAGAAAACGGGGCAACATAGGAGAAGAAAAAGTGAAGGAATGTGGTGACATTTTTATCACAGGGATATTGGAATATAGCTCACAGATTTAATAACTGGCAATTCACTTAGCTGGTTTATTCAAGTAGTTCTTTTGTCTAGTGTCTGTCTAGAAAGACACACCCAATGGTCTTTTTGAGTGACATTTGATAAGCCACTCCCTTTTGAATTGGGGTATAAAATACTGTAACACCAGAGCCTCTGTCTCTCTTTTTTATCCTGCTCTTGCTAAAAGATGGATGATGTTGGACACAGAGAATCTGGCTAAGTATTTCTGGGATAATATTCTGTGTAGCAGTATTGCACAATTGGGGTTAGTGTAGAAAAGTTGCCCTGTATCTTAAAATGTGGACTGTATTTGTAAAATAGATTTATATATATATACCTGTAAATATTTATCTTATTATTAACATATATTGATTCCTAAATAAACTGTTTGACAAATAACGGAGGCCCTCTCATAGAGTTTATTTCACAATTTATCTGTGTTGGTTTTAGTGGTTTCACCATAGAGATTTAGTATATTATATTTAGTAGAAAGTAAAGATATTTTAAATTAATAGATAACCACAGATAACCACACCTAGAATCACACATTTTGCTATTGTTATTTATTATAAAACAGTGTTTTTCAACCACGGTCCTCAAGTACCCCCAGCAGTGCAGGATTTTATTATAGCTAAAACAGTGCACAGGTGAAGTATTCAGATGATCAGTAACACCATGGTAACTAACCTGCTTTTACCCATCAGCTGATTATTTCACCTATTCACTAGTTCAACCATAATGAAAACCTGGCCTGTTGTACCGTGGTTGAGGAAACAATTTTATAAAATACTATAAAAAAATGGCAAAAAGCTTGAAGGGATATTAATGGGACAGTAAAGTCATAATTAGTTATTCATGATTTATACAGAGCATACAATTTTAAACTACTTCCCAATTTACTTCTATCATTTAATTTGCTTCCTTCTCTTGTTATCCTTTGCTGAAAGGTTTATCTAGGAAAGCTCAGAAGCAGCAAAGAACCTAGGTTCTAGCTGCTGATTGGTGGCTACATATATTGGGGCCTATTTATCAAAAGGTCTTGCGGACCTGATCCGACAGTGCGGATCAGGTCCGCAAGACCTCGCTGAATGCGGAGAGCAATACGCTCTCCGTATTCAGCATTGCACCAGCAGCTCACAAGAGCTGCTGGTGCAACGCCGCCCCCTGCAGACTCGTGGGCAATGGGCCACCAGCAGGGAGGTGTCAATCAACCCGATCGTATTTGATCGGGTTGATTTCCGGCAATTCCTGTCCGCCTACTCAGAGCAGCCAGACAGGGTTATGGAGCAGCGGTCTTTGTGACTGCTGCTTCATAACTGCTGTGTTACGGGCCATCAAGCTCCATTCTGAGTTTGATAGATAGGCCCCACTGCCTCCACATCCTAGAACTCCTGCAGGAAGTTTTCTATTTCTGGATAAGAGTGTAGCTAGCTATATAAAAGTTATTGGGACTACTCCTTTTAAAATGGAAAGAAACATCTAGCAACTTTGGCATAAAGGTATAAAATAGTGTACAAATTAATGCATTACAGTTATATTTTAGATTTAAGAATAATGTTGTGGTTATTGTATTGGTCTGGTAAAAAAGCATACTCACTGGATATAATTTAGTTTAGAATACACAATAAATTAACTACACAAATTATCTTCCAGATTTGTTTTATTGTTTAAACACCTTCGGCTAGATTACGAGTTGTGCGTTAGGGTTAAAAAGCAGCGTTGAGAGGTCCTAACGCTGCTTTTTAACGCCCGCTGGTATTACGAGTCTTGAAATGACAGGCTCACCGCTCACTTTTTTGGCCAGACTCGGAAATACCGCAAATCCACTTACGTAAATTGCGTATCCTATATTTTTAATGGGACTTGCATAGGGCCGGTATTACGAGTCTAACCAAAAGTGAGCGGTAGACCCTTTCCTGTCAAGACTGATACCGCATTTAAAAGTCAGTAGTTAAGAGTTTTACACTACAACGCTGTAGCATAAAACTCTTAACTAAAGTGCTAAAAAGTACACTAACACCCATAAATTACCTATTAACCCCTAAACGAGGCCCCCCACATTGCAAAACACTAAAATAAATTTTTTTAACCCCTAATCTGCCAAACTGGACATTGCCGCCACTATAATAAATATATTAACCCCAAAACCACCTCACTCCCGCATCGCAAACACTATTTAAATATTATTAACCCGTAATCTGCCGGCCCTAACATCTCCGACACCTACCTACATTTATTAACCCCTAATCTGCCGACCCCAACGTCGCTGCCACTATAGTAAATGTATTAACCCCTAAATCTAAGTCTAACCCTAACCCCCCTAACTTAAATATAATTACAATAAATCTAAATAAAATTAATATAATTAGCTAATTTATTCCTATTTAAAACTAAATACTTACCGATAAAATAAACCCTAAGCTAGCTACAATATAACTAATAGTTACAATGTAGCTAGCTTTGGGTTAATTTTTATTTTACAGGCAACTTTGTATTTATTTTAACTAGGTACAATAGTTATTAAATAGTTATTAACTATTTAATAACTTCCTAGTTAAAATAAATACAATTTTACCTGTAAAATAAAACCTAAACTATGTTACAATTACACCTAACACTACACTACAATTAAATAAATTATCTAAACTAAATACAATTAATTACAATTTAAAAAAAATATCTAAAGTACGAAAAAACCCCCACTAAATTACAGAAAATAATAAAATAATTACAAGAATTTTAAACTAATTACACCTACTCTAATCCCCCTAACAAAATAAAAAAGCCCCCCAAAATAAAAAAGCCCTACCCTACACTAAATTACAAATAGCCCTTAAAAGGGCCTTTTGCGGGGCATTGCCCCAAAGTAATCAGCTCTTTTACCTGTAAAAAAAAAAGTACAAATACCCCCCCAACATTAAAACCCACCACCCACACAACCAACCCTACTCTAAAACCCACCATATCCCCCCTTAAAAAAACCTAACACTAACCCCCCGAAGATCACCCTACCGTGAGATGTCTTCACCCAACCGGGCAGAAGTGGTCCTCCAGATAGGCAGAAGTCTTCATACAGAAGGCATCTTCTATCTTCATCCATCCGGCGCGGAGCGGGTCCATCTTCAAGACATCCGATGCGGAGCATCCTCTTCTTTCTTCGTCCGATGACTAAATGAAGGTTCCTTTAAATGACATCATCCAAGATGGCGACCCTTCAATTCCGATTGGCTGATAGAATTCTATCAGCCAATCGGAATTAAGGTAGAAAAAATCCTATTGGCTGATGCAATCAGCCAATAGGATTGAACTTCAATCCTATTGGCTGATCCAATCAGCCAATAGGATTGAGCTGGCATTCTATTGGCTGTTCCAATCAGCCAATAGAATGCAAGCTCAATCCTATTGGCTGATTGCCTCAGTCAATAGGATTTTTTCTACCTTAATTCCAATTGGCTGATAGAATTCTATCAGCCAATCGGAATTGAAGGGACGCCATCTTGGATGACGTCATTGAAAGGAACCTTCATTCAGTTGTTGGACGAAGAAAGAAGAGGATGCTCCACGTCGGATGTCTTGAAGATGGACCCGCACCGGATGGATGAAGATAGAAGATGCCATCTGGATGAAGACTTCTGCCCGTCTGGAGGACCTCTTGTGCCCGGCTTGGATGAAGACTTCTGCCCGTCTGGAGGACCACTTCTGCCCAGTTGGGTGAAGACGTCTCACAGTAGGGTGATCTTCAAGGGGTTAGCGTTAGGTTTTTTTAAGGGGGGATATGGTGGGTTTTAGAGTAGGGTTGGTTGTGTGGGTGGTGGGTTTTAATGTTGGGGGGGTATTTGTAATTTTTTTTTACAGGTAAAAGAGCTGTTTACTTTGGGGCAATGCCCTGCAAAAGGCCCTTTTAAGGGCTATTTGTAATTTAGTGTAGGGTAGGGATTTTTTTATTTTGGGGGGCTTTTTTATTTTGTTAGGGGGATTAGAGTAGGTGTATTAGTTGTAATTATTTTATTATTTTCTGTAATTTAGTGTTTGTTTTTTTTCGTACTATAGATATTTTTTTTATTTGTATTTAATTGAATTTAGTTTAGGGAATTTATTTAATTATAGTGTAGTGTTAGTTGTAATTGGGGACATCCTAAAACATTTAATGTGAAAATGGCTTAATGTAGCTTAATGAGTAAAAAAGTGGCCAAATGTTAATCAATTGCTGCATAATTTTGCACAACCCAAGATTTCCACCATCCAAGCCTATCCTAGAAGTTTCATGGATTTTGGAATTCCACAAGACACAAGACAAATGAGTGACATTAAGCTTGTTTTTTGGGGAGCTTAATGTGGCTTAATGTACAAAATTGAACTTAGATGTTATCCCATTTCACCCAAACTTACCACAGTACATTAATCTATCGATTCAAACATATCCTGAAAATTTCAGGATATTTGATAAAACATACCAAAAGTTATACACATTTAACTATTTTTTTACAATCCTAAAACATTTAATGTGAGCAGCTTAATGTAAAAAGAGCTTAATGTACCAAAATTCACCTAAACATCAATCAATTGCCTTGAAACTTGGCACAAACTCAGTTTTTCACTTTCCAAACCGATCCTAGAAGTTTCATGGTATTTGGTTTCCCCCAAGGCAAATGAGTGACATTAAGCTTGTTTTTTGGGGAGCTTAATGTGGCTTAACATACAAAATTGAACTTAGATCTTAACCAATTTCCCCCAAACTTCACACAATACATTAATCAATCTATTCAAATATATTCTGAAAATTTCAGGAAATTTGATAAAACATACCAAAAGTTATTCACATTTAACAATTTTTTTACAATCCTAAAACATTTAATGTGAGCAGCTTAATGTAAAAAGAGCTTAATGTACCAAAATTCACCACAACTTCAATCAATTGCCTTGAAACTTGGCACAAACTCAGTTTTTCACTTTCCAAACATATCCTAGAAGTTTCATGGATTTTGGTGTCCCACAAGGCAAATGAGTGACATTAAGCTTGTTTTTGGGGAGCTGCGCTGGAATAGACGCACGTGTACCTGCTAAATGTTTGGTAAATTGGAAAAAGGGTCATATAGAGTCAAATGTGTATTTGAAACATCTGGGATGACGCAAGCATCGATCTGCATCAGATTGAGATCGCGGGAGGGTATATTATGTCACACATTTCAACATTTGACGATCTTGACACTTTGATAATTACGGCGGATTCCATTTGCATCAGATATGACGCGAGATTCTAGCGGATTCCATCGTATTATCAGTTGAAGCTTTGATAAATTGGCCCCTAAATATTTTAGGATTGTAAAAAAAGGTTTAATGTGAATAACTTTTTGTATGTTTTATCAAATGTCCTAAATTTTTTAGAATATATTTGAATAGATAGATTAATGTATTGTGAGCAGTTTGGGGGAAATTGGTTAACATCTAAGTTCAATTTTGTACGTTAAGCCACATTAAGCTCCCCAAAAAACAAGCTTAATGTCACTTATTTGCCTTGTGGGAAAACAAAATCCATGAAACTTCTTGGATAGGTTTTGAAAGTGAAAAACTGAGTTTGTGCCAAGTTTCAAGGCAAATGATTGATGTTTAGGCAAATTTTGGTACATTAAGCTCTTTTTTGCATTAAGCCATTCACATGAAGGGGCCTATTTATTATGTGTTTGTCTGACATGATCCGATCAGCGGATCATGTCCGACAGACATCGCTGAATGCGGAGAGCAATACGCTCTCCACATTCAGCATTGCACCAGCAGCTCTTGTGAACTGCTGGTGCAACGCTGCCCCCTGCAGATTTGCGGCCAATCAGCCGATAGCAGGGGGCTGTCAATCAACCTGATCGTATTTGATTGGGTTGAAATGTGGCGATGTCTGTCCGCTTCCTCAGAGCAGGCGGACAGGTTATGGAGCAGGGGTCTTTAGACCGCTGCTTCATAACTGGTGTTTCTGGCAAGCCTAAAGGCTCGACAGAAACATGGGCCCTCAAGCTTCATTCGGAGCTTAATAAATGGGCCCCGAAATATTTTAGGATTGTAAAAAACATATTTAAATATGAATAACTTTTGTTATGTTTTATCAAATGTCCTTACATTTTCAGAATATGTTTAAATAGATAGATTAATGTATTGTGGTAAGTTTGGGTTAAATTGGTTAACATCTAAGTTCAATTTTGTACATTAAGCCACATTAAGCTCCCCAAAAAACAAGCTTAATGTCACTCATTTGCCTTGTGAAAAACCAAAATCCATTAAACTTCTTGGATAGGTTTTGAAAGTGAAAAACTGAGTTTGTGCCAAGTTTCAAGGCAAATGATTGATGTTTAGGCAAATTTTGGTACATTAAGCTCTTTTTTTGCGTTAAGCCATTCACATGAAGGGGCCTATTTATTATGTGTCTGTCTGACATGATCCGATCAGCGGATCATGTCCGACAGACATCGCTGAATGCGGAGAGCAATACGCTCTCCACATTCAGCATTGCACCAGCAGCTCTTGTGAACTGCTGGTGCAACGCTGCCCCCTGCAGATTTGCGGCCAATCAGCCGATAGCAGGGGGCTGTCAATCAACCTGATCGTATTTGATTGGGTTGAAATGTGGCGATGTCTGTCCGCTTCCTCAGAGCAGGCGGACAGGTTATGGAGCAGGGGTCTTTAGACCGCTGCTTCATAACTGGTGTTTCTGGCAAGCCTAAAGGCTCGACAGAAACATGGGCCCTCAAGCTTCATTCGGAGCTTAATAAATGGGCCCCGAAATATTTTAGGATTGTAAAAAACATATTTAAATATGAATAACTTTTGTTATGTTTTATCAAATGTCCTTACATTTTCAGAATATGTTTAAATAGATAGATTAATGTATTGTGGTAAGTTTGGGTTAAATTGGTTAACATCTAAGTTCAATTTTGTACGTTAAGCCACATTAAGCTCCCCAAAAAACAAGCTTAATGTCACTCATTTGCCTTGTGGAAAACCAAAATCCATTAAACTTCTAGGATAGGCTTGGATAGTGGAAATCTTGGGTTGGGCAAAATTATGCAGCAATTGATTAACATTTGGACACTTTTTTACTCATTAAGCCACATTAAACTCCCCAAAAAACAAGCTTAATGTCACTCATTTGCCTTGTGGGACACCAAAATCCATGAAACTTCTAGGATATGTTTGACAAGTGAAAAACTGAGTTTGTGCCAAGTTTCAAGGCAATTGATTGAAGTTTTGGTGAATTTTGGTACATTAAGCTCTTTTTACATTAAGCTGCTCACATTAAGGCCCATATTTATCAAGCTCCGTACGGAGCTTGAAGGGCCGTGTTTCTGGCAAGTCTTCAGACTCACCAGAAACACAAGTTATGAAGCAGCGGTCTAAAGACCGCTGCTCCATAACCCTGTCCGCCTGCTCTGAGCAGACGGACAGACATCGTCGGAAATCAACCCGATCGAGTACGATCGGGTTGATTGACACCCCCCTGCTGGCGGCCCATTGGCCGTGAGTCTGCAGGGGGTGGCGTTGCACCAGCAGCTCTTGTGAGCTGCTGGTGCAATGTTAAATGCGGAGAGCGTATTGCTCTCCGCATTTAGCGAGGTCTTGCGGACCTGATCCGCACTGTCGGATCAGGTCCGCAAGACCTTTGATAAATAGAGGCCTATATGTTTTAGGATTGTAAAAAATTGTTAAATGTGAATAACTTTTGGTATGTTTTATCAAATTTCCTGAAATTTTCAGAATATATTTGAATAGATTGATTAATGTATTACGAGAAGTTTGGGGGAAATTTGTTAAGATCTAAGTTCAATTTTGTACGTTAAGCCACATTTCGCTCCCCAAAAAACAAGCTTTATGTCACTCATTTGCCTTGTGGGAAACCAAATACCATGAAACTTCTAGGATCGGTTTGGAAAGTGACAAACTGAGTTTGTGCCAAGTTTCAAGGCAATTGATAGATGTTTAGGTGAATTTTGGTACATTAAGCTCTTTTTACATTAAGCTCATCACATTAAATGTTTTAGGACTGTAAAAAAATTGTTAAATGTGTATAACTTTTGGTATGTTTTATCAAATGTCCTGAAATTTTCAGAATGTGTTTGAATAGATAGATTAATGTATTGTGGTAAGTTTGTGGGAAATTGGTTAACATCTAAGTTCAATTTTGTACGTTAAGCCACATTAAGCTCCCCAAAAAACAAGCTTAATGTCACTCATTTGCCTTGTGGAAAACCAAAATCCATGAAACTTCTGGGATAGGCTTGGATAGTGGAAATCTTGGGTTATGCAAAATTATGCAGCAATTGATTAACATTTGGCCACTTTTTTACTCATTAAGCCACATTAAGCTCCCCAAAAAACAAGCTTAATGTCACTCATTTGCCTTGTGGGACACCAAAATCCATGAAACTTCTAGGATATGTTTGACAAGTGAAAAACTGAGTTTGTGCCAAGTTTCAAGGCAATTGATTGAAGTTTTGGTGAATTTTGGTACATTAAGCTCTTTTTACATTAAGCTGCTCACATTAAGGCCCATATTTATCAAGCTCCGTACGGAGCTTGAAGGGCCGTGTTTCTGGCAAGTCTTCAGACTCGCCAGAAACACAAGTTATGAAGCAGCGGTCTAAAGACCGCTGCTCCATAACCCTGTCCGCCTGCTCTGAGCAGACGGACAGACATCGTCGGAAATCAACCCGATCGAGTACGATCGGGTTGATTGACACCCCCCTGCTGGCGGCCCATTGGCCGTGAGTCTGCAGGGGGTGGCGTTGCACCAGCAGCTCTTGTGAGCTGCTGGTGCAATGTTAAATGCGGAGAGCGTATTGCTCTCCGCATTTAGCGAGGTCTTGCGGACCTGATCCGCACTGTCGGATCAGGTCCGCAAGACCTTTGATAAATAGAGGCCTATATGTTTTAGGATTGTAAAAAATTGTTAAATGTGAATAACTTTTGGTATGTTTTATCAAATTTCCTGAAATTTTCAGAATATATTTGAATAGATTGATTAATGTATTACGAGAAGTTTGGGGGAAATTTGTTAAGATCTAAGTTCAATTTTGTACGTTAAGCCACATTTCGCTCCCCAAAAAACAAGCTTTATGTCACTCATTTGCCTTGTGGGAAACCAAATACCATGAAACTTCTAGGATCGGTTTGGAAAGTGACAAACTGAGTTTGTGCCAAGTTTCAAGGCAATTGATAGATGTTTAGGTGAATTTTGGTACATTAAGCTCTTTTTACATTAAGCTCATCACATTAAATGTTTTAGGACTGTAAAAAAATAGTTAAATGTGTATAACTTTTGGTATGTTTTATCAAATGTCCTGAAATTTTCAGAATGTGTTTGAATAGATAGATTAATGTATTGTGGTAAGTTTGTGGGAAATTGGTTAACATCTAAGTTCAATTTTGTACGTTAAGCCACATTAAGCTCCCCAAAAAACAAGCTTAATGTCACTCATTTGCCTTGTGGAAAACCAAAATCCATGAAACTTCTGGGATAGGCTTGGATAGTGGAAATCTTGGGTTATGCAAAATTATGCAGCAATTGATTAACATTTGGCCACTTTTTTACTCATTAAGCCACATTAAGCTCCCCAAAAAACAAGCTTAATGTCACTCATTTGCCTTGTGGGACACCAAAATCCATGAAACTTCTAGGATATGTTTGACAAGTGAAAAACTGAGTTTGTGCCAAGTTTCAAGGCAATTGATTGAAGTTTTGGTGAATTTTGGTACATTAAGCTCTTTTTACATTAAGCTGCTCACATTAAGGCCCATATTTATCAAGCTCCGTACGGAGCTTGAAGGGCCGTGTTTCTGGCAAGTCTTCAGACTCGCCAGAAACACAAGTTATGAAGCAGCGGTCTAAAGACCGCTGCTCCATAACCCTGTCCGCCTGCTCTGAGCAGACGGACAGACATCGTCGGAAATCAACCCGATCGAGTACGATCGGGTTGATTGACACCCCCCTGCTGGCGGCCCATTGGCCGTGAGTCTGCAGGGGGTGGCGTTGCACCAGCAGCTCTTGTGAGCTGCTGGTGCAATGTTAAATGCGGAGAGCGTATTGCTCTCCGCATTTAGCGAGGTCTTGCGGACCTGATCCGCACTGTCGGATCAGGTCCGCAAGACCTTTGATAAATAGAGGCCTATATGTTTTAGGATTGTAAAAAATTGTTAAATGTGAATAACTTTTGGTATGTTTTATCAAATTTCCTGAAATTTTCAGAATATATTTGAATAGATTGATTAATGTATTGCGAGAAGTTTGGGGGAAATTTGTTAAGATCTAAGTTCAATTTTGTACGTTAAGCCACATTTCGCTCCCCAAAAAACAAGCTTTATGTCACTCATTTGCCTTGTGGGAAACCAAATACCATGAAACTTCTAGGATCGGTTTGGAAAGTGACAAACTGAGTTTGTGCCAAGTTTCAAAGCAAATGATAGATGTTTAGGTGAATTTTGGTACATTAAGCTCTTTTTACATTAAGCTCATCACATTAAATGTTTTAGGACTGTAAAAAAATAGTTAAATATGTATAACTTTTGGTATGTTTTATCAAATGTCCTGAAATTTTCAGAATGTGTTTGAATAGATAGATTAATGTATTGTGGTAAGTTTGTGGGAAATTGGTTAACATCTAAGTTCAATTTTGTACGTTAAGCCACATTAAGCTCCCCAAAAAACAAGCTTAATGTCACTCATTTGCCTTGTGGAAAACCAAAATCCATGAAACTTCTGGGATAGGCTTGGATAGTGGAAATCTTGGGTTATGCAAAATTATGCAGCAATTGATTAACATTTGGCCACTTTTTTACTCATTAAGCCAAATTAAGCTCCCCAAAAAACAAGCTTAATGTCACTCATTTGCCTTGTGGGACACCAAAATCCATGAAACTTCTAGGATATGTTTGACAAGTGAAAAACTGAGTTTGTGCCAAGTTTCAAGGCAATTGATTGAAGTTTTGGTGAATTTTGGTACATTAAGCTCTTTTTACATTAAGCTGCTCACATTAAGGCCCATATTTATCAAGCTCCGTACGGAGCTTGAAGGGCCGTGTTTCTGGCAAGTCTTCAGACTCGCCAGAAACACAAGTTATGAAGCAGCGGTCTAAAGACCGCTGCTCCATAACCCTGTCCGCCTGCTCTGAGCAGACGGACAGACATCGTCGGAAATCAACCCGATCGAGTACGATCGGGTTGATTGACACCCCCCTGCTGGCGGCCCATTGGCCGTGAGTCTGCAGGGGGTGGCGTTGCACCAGCAGCTCTTGTGAGCTGCTGGTGCAATGTTAAATGCGAAGAGCGTATTGCTCTCCGCATTTAGCGAGGTCTTGCGGACCTGATCCGCACTGTCGGATCAGGTCCGCAAGACCTTTGATAAATAGAGGCCTATATGTTTTAGGATTGTAAAAAATTGTTAAATGTGAATAACTTTTGGTATGTTTTATCAAATTTCCTGAAATTTTCAGAATATATTTGAATAGATTGATTAATGTATTGCGAGAAGTTTGGGGGAAATTGGTTAAGATCTAAGTTCAATTTTGTACGTTAAGCCACATTTCGCTCCCCAAAAAACAAGCTTTATGTCACTCATTTGCCTTGTGGGAAACCAAATACCATGAAACTTCTAGGATCGGTTTGGAAAGTGACAAACTGAGTTTGTGCCAAGTTTCAAGGCAATTGATAGATGTTTAGGTGAATTTTGGTACATTAAGCTCTTTTTACATTAAGCTCATCACATTAAATGTTTTAGGACTGTAAAAAAATAGATAAATGTGTATAACTTTTGGTATGTTTTATCAAATGTCCTGAAATTTTCAGAATGTGTTTGAATAGATAGATTAATGTATTGTGGTAAGTTTGGGGGAAATTGGTTAACATCTAAGTTCAATTTTGTACGTTAAGCCACATTAAGCTCCCCAAAAAACAAGCTTAATGTCACTCATTTGCCTTGTGGAAAACCAAAATCCATGAAACTTCTGGGATAGGCTTGGATAGTGGAAATCTTGGGTTATGCAAAATTATGCAGCAATTGATTAACATTTGGCCACTTTTTTACTCATTAAGCCACATTAAGCTCCCCAAAAAACAAGCTTAATGTCACTCATTTGCCTTGTGGGACACCAAAATCCATGAAACTTCTAGGATAGGTTTGGAAAGTGAAAAACTGAGTTTGTGCCAAGTTTTAATTGATTGAAGTTTTGGTGAATTTTGGTACATTAAGCTCTTTTTACATTAAGCTGCTCACATTAAATGTTTTAGGATTGTAAAAAATTTGTTAAATGCGAATAACTTTTGGTATGTTTTATCAAATTTCCGGAAATTTTTAGAATATGTTTGAATATATAGATTAATGTATTGTGGTAAGTTTGGGGGAATTGGTTAAGATCTAAGTTAAATTTTGTACGTTAAGCCACATTAAGCTTCCCAAAAAACAAGCTTAATGTCACTCATTTGCCTTGTGGGAAACCAAATACCTTGAAACTTCTAGGATAGGTTTGGAAAGTGACAAACTGAGTTTGTGCCAAGTTTCAAGGCAATTGATCGATGTTTAGGTGAATTTTGGTACATTAAGCTCTTTTTACATTAAACTGCTCACATTAAGGCCTCTAGTTATCAACGTGTCAACTTTCCTGCCTTCGCCGGCCCAATACGCCCGCCTAAACTCGCCTACCATTGCCGCCGCGGACCTGCAAAATTTCTCCTAAGTTATCAATAAATCTGTCAAAAAGCAGCACACCAAGTACTGGGCGATGAGCAGCGGACTGTGAAAGTTATCACTCATCCAATCTCGCTGCTCTTCGGCTTTTTGACAGCTTTATTGCTAGCCTGTCACTAAGCACCCACACTAACTACACTGTTCTACCCCTATACAGGCGCCCCCGGAGCCCACCGCAACTAAATAAAGTTACTAACCCCTAAACCGCTGCTCCTAGACCCCGCCGCAACTCTTATAAATGTATTAACCCCTAAACCGCCGCTCCCGGAGCCCACCGCCACCTACATTATACCTAGTAACCCCTATCCTGCCCCCCCTATACCGCCGCCCTCTATAATAAAGTTATTAACCCCTATGCTGCTGATAAATAAATAATTTATCCCCTAAGCCGCCGCTCCCGGACCCCGCCGCAACCTATATTAAACTTATTAACCCCTAATCTGCCCACCTTACACCGTCGCCACCTATAATAAATTTATTAACCCCTATCCTGCCCCCCCCTATACCGCCACAACCTATAATAAATGTATTAACCCCTATCCTGCCCCCCCTACACCGCCGCCACTGTTATAAAATTATTAACCCCTAAACCTAAGTCTAACACTAAACCTAACACCCCCCTAACTTAAATATTAATTAAATAAATCTAAATAATATTTATATTATTAACTAAATTAATCCTATTTAAAACTAAATACTTAACTATAAAATAAACCCTAATATAGCTACAATATAACTAATAATTATATTGTAGCTATCTTAGGATTTATTTTTATTTTACAGGCATCTTTCAATTTATTTTAACTAGGTACAATAGCTATTAAATAGTTATTAACTATTTAATAGCTTACCTAGCTAAAATAAAGAGAAATTTACCTGTAAAATAAACCCTAAGATAGCTACAATATAATAAATAATTACATGTAGCTATTTTAGGATTTATGTTTATTTTACAGGTAACTTTGTATTTATTTTAGCTAGTTAGAATAGTTATTAAATAGTTATTAACTATTTAATAACTACCTAGATAAAAGAAATACAAAATTACCTGTAAAATAAATCCTAACCTAAGTTACAATTAAACCTAACACTACACTATCATTAAATTAATTAAATAAGGCCTAGATTTAGAGTTTTGTCGGTAACGACCCGCGTAGCTAACGCCGGCTTTTTTCTGGCCGCACCATAAAAATAACTCTGGTATTGAGAGTCCACAAAAAGGCTGCGTTAGGCTCCAAAAAAGGAGCGTAGAGCATTTTTAACGCAGCTTCAACTCTCGATACCAGAGTTGCTTACGCAAGCGGCCAGCCTCAAAAACGTGCTCGTGCACGATTCCCCCATAGGAAACAATGGGGCTGTTTGAGCTGAAAAAAAACCTAACACCTGCAAAAAAGCCGCATTCAGCTCCTAACGCAGCCCCATTGTTTGCTATGGGGAAACACTTCCTACGTCTGCACCTAACACCCTAACATGTACCCCGAGTCTAAACACCCCTAGCCTTACACTTATTAACCCCTAATCTGCCGCCTCCCCTATCGCTGACCCCTGCATATTATTTTTAACCCCTAATCTGCCGCTCCGTAAACCGCCGCTACTTACATTATCCTTATGTACCCCTAATCTGCTGCCCCTAACACCGCTGACCCCTATATTATATTTATTAACCCCTAATCTTCCCCCCTCAACGTCGCCTCCACCTGCCTACACTTATTAACCCCTAATCTGCCGAGCGGACCTGAGCGCTACTATAATAAAGTTATTAACCCCTAATCCGCATCACTAACCCTATAATAAATAGTATTAACCCCTAATCTGCCCTCCCTAACATCGCCGACACCTAACTTCAAACATTAACCCCTAATCTGCCGACCGGAGCTCACCGCTACTATAATAAATGTATTAAACCCTAAAGCTAAGTCTAACCCTAACACTAACACCCCCCTAAATTAAATATAATTTTAATCTAATGAAATTAATTAACTCTTATTAAATAAATTATTCCTATTTAAAGCTAAATACTTACCTGTAAAATAAATCCTAATATAGCTACAATATAAATTATAATTACATTGTAGCTATTTTAGGATTAATATTTATTTTACAGGCAACTTTGTAATTATTTTAACCAGGTACAATAGCTATTAAATAGTTAAGAACTATTTAATAGTTACCTAGTTACAATAATAACAAAATTACCTGTAAAATAAATCCTAACCTAAGTTACAATTAAACCTAACACTATACTATCATTAAATTAATTAAATAAAATACCTACAATTACCTACAATTAAACCTAACACTACACTATCAATAAATAAATTAAATACAATTCCTACAAATAACTACAATGAAATAAACTAACTAAAGTACAAAAAATTAAAAAGAACTAAGTTACAAAAAATAAAAAAATATTTACAAACATAAGAAAAATATTACAACTACTCTAAGCCCCATAATAAAATAACAAAGACCCCCAAAATAACAAAATGCCCTACCCTATTCTAAATTACTACATTTCAAAGCTCTTTTACCTTACCAGCCCTGAACAGGGCCCTTTGCGGGGCATGCCCCAAGAAATTCAGCTCTTTTGCCTGTAAAAAAAAACATACAATACCCCCCCCCCAACATTACAACCCACCACCCACATACCCCTAATCTAACCCAAACCCCCCTTAAATAAACCTAACACTAAGCCCCTGAAGATCTTCCTACCTTGTCTTCACCCTACCAGGTTCAACGATCCGTCCTGAAGAGCTCCTCCGATGTCCTGATCCAAGCCCAAGCGGG
Source organism: Bombina bombina (assembly GCF_027579735.1). Classification (NCBI taxonomy): domain Eukaryota; kingdom Metazoa; phylum Chordata; class Amphibia; order Anura; family Bombinatoridae; genus Bombina; species Bombina bombina. The sequence continues at coordinate 1,010,386,407 of NC_069503.1, forward strand.
GGGCTGAAGAGGTCCATGATCCGGCTGAAGTCTTCATCCAAGCGGGAGCTAAAGAGGTCCATGATCCGGATGAAGTTTTCATCCAAGCGGGAGCTGAAGAGGTCCATGATCCGGATGAAGTCTTCTATCAACGGCATCTTCAATCTTCTTTCTTCCGGATCCATCTTGCAGACCTCCGATGCAGAACATCCTCTTCTCCCGATGCCTACTAGCCGAATGACGGTTCCTTTAAGGGACGTCATCCAAGATGGCATCCCTCGAATTCCGATTGGCTGATAGGATTCTATCAGCCAATCGGAATTAAGGTAGGAATATTCTGATTGGCTGATGGAATCAGCCAATCAGAATCAAGTTCAATCCGATTGGCTGATTCGATCAGCCAATCAGATTGAGCTTGCATTCTATTGGCTGTTCCGATCAGCCAATAGAATGCGAGCTCAATCTGATTGGCTGATTGGATCAGCCAATCGGATTGATCTTGATTCTGATTGGCTGATTCCATCAGCCAATCAGAATATTCCTACCTTAATTCCAATTGGCTGATAGAATCCTATCAGCCAATTGGAATTCAAGGGACGCCATCTTGGATGACGTCCCTTAAAGGAACCGTCATTCGGCTAGTAGGCGTCGGGAGAAGAGGATGTTCCGCGTCGGAGGTCTGCAAGATGGATCCGGAAGAAAGAAGATTGAAGATGCCGTTGATAGAAGACTTCATCCGGATCATGGACCTCTTCAGCTCCCGCTTGGATGAAGACTTCAGCCGGATCATGGACCTCTTCAGCTCCCGCTTGGATGAAGACTTCAGCCGGATCATGGACCTCTTCAGCCCCCCACTTGGGCTTGGATCAGGACATCGGAGGAGCTCTTCAGGACGGATCGGTGAACCTGGTAGGGTGAAGACAAGGTAGGAAGATCTTCAGGGGCTTAGTGTTAGGTTTATTTAAGGGGGGTTTGGGTTAGATTAGGGGTATGTGGGTGGTGGGTTGTAATGTTGGGGGGGGTATTGTACGTTTTTTTTTACAGGCAAAAGAGCTGAATTTCTTGGGGCATGCCCCGCAAAGGGCCCTGTTCAGGGCTGGTAAGGTAAAAGAGCTTTGAAATGTAGTAATTTAGAATAGGGTAGGGCATTTTGTTATTTTGGGGGTCTTTGTTATTTTATTAGGGGGCTTAGAGTAGGTGTAATTAGTTTAAAATTGTAATATTTTTCTTATGTTTGTAAATATTTTTTTATTTTTTCTAACTTAGTTCTTTTTTATTTTTTGTACTTTTTATTTCATTGTAGTTATTTGTAGGTATTGTATTTAATTTATTTATTGATAGTGTAGTGTTAGGTTTAATTGTAGATAATTGTAGGTATTTTATTTTATTAATTTATTGATAGTGTAGTGGTAGGTTTAATTGTAGATAATTATAGGTATTTTATTTAATTAATTTATTGATAGTGTAGTGGTAGGTTTAATTGTAACTTAGGTTAGGATTTATTTTACAGGTAAATTTGTAATTATTTTAACTATTTTAGCTATTAAATAGTTCTTAACTATTAAATAGCTATTGTACCTGGTTAAAATAATTACAAAGTTGCCTGTAAAATAAATATTAATCCTAAAATAGCTACAATGTAATTATTCGTTATATTGTAGCTATATTAGGGTTTATTTTACAGGTAAGTATTTAGCTTTAAATAGGAATAATTTATTTAATAAGAGTTAATTAATTTTGTTAGATTAAAATTATATTTAATTTAGGGGGGTGTTAGTGTTAGGGTTAGACTTAGCTTTAGGGGTTAATACATTTATTAGAATAGCGGTGAGCTCCGGTCGGCAGATTAGGGGTTAATAATTGAAGTTAGGTGTTGGCGATGTTAGGGAGGGCAGATTAGGGGTTAATACTATTTATTATAGGGTTAGTGAGGCGGATTAGGGGTTAATAACTTTATTATAGTAGCGGTGCGGTCCACTCGGCAGATTAGGGGTTAATAAGTGTAGGCAGGTGGAGGCGACGTTGTGGGGGGCAGATTAGGGGTTAATAAATATAATATAGGGGTCAGCGGTGTTAGGGGCAGCAGATTAGGGGTACATAGCTATAATGTAGGTGGCAGCGCTTTGCGGTCGGCAGATTAGGGGTTAATTATTGTAGGTAGCTGGCGGCGACGTTGTGGGGGGCAGATTAGGGGTTAATAAATATAATACAGGGGTCGGCGGTGTTAGGGGCAGCAGATTAGGGGTACATAAGTATAACGTAGGTGGCGGTCGGAAGATTAGGGGTTAAAAAAAATTAATCGAGTGGCGGCGATGTGGGGGGGCCTCAGTTTAGGGGTACATAGGTAGTTTATGGGTGTTAGTGTACTTTAGAGTACAGTAGTTAAGAGCTTTATGAACCAGCGTTAGCCCAGAAAGCTCTTAACTACTGACTTTTTTCCTGCGGCTGGAGTTTTGTCGTTAGATGTCTAACGCTCACTTCAGACACGACTCTAAATACCGGAGTTAGGAAGATCCCATTGAAAAGATAGGATACGCAATTGACGTAAGGGGATCTGCGGTATGGAAAAGTCGCGGCTGAAAAGTGAGCGTTAGACCCTATTTTGAGTGACTCCAAATACCGGAGTTAGCCTAAAACCAGCGTTAGGAGCCTCTAACGCTGGTTTTCACGGCTAACGCCAAACTCCAAATCTAGGCCTAAATTAGCTACAAATAACTACAATTAAATACAATTACATAAACTAACTAAAGTACAAAAAATAAAAAAGCTAAGTTACAAAAAATAAAAAAAATAAGTTACAAACATTTCAAAAATATTACAACAATTTTAAGCTACTTACACCTAATCTAAGCCCCCTAATAAAATAACAAAGCCCCCGAAAATAAAAAAATGCCCTACCCTATTCTAAATTAAAAAAGTTCAAAGCTCTTTTACCTTACCAGCCCTTAAAAGGGCCTTTTGCGGGGCATGCCCCAAAGAAAACAGCTCTTTTGCCTGTAAAAGAAAAATACAACCCCCCCCAACGTTAAAACCCACCACCCACATACCCCTAGTCTAACCCAAACCCCCCTTAATAAAACCTAACACTACCCCCCTGAAGATCATCCTACCTTGAGTCGTCTTCACTCAGCCGAGCCACCGATGGAACCGAAGAGGAGATCCGGAGCGGCAGAAGTGATCCTCCAAGGGGCGCTGAAGAAGTCTTCCATCCGATGAAGTGATCCTCCAAGGGGCGCTGAAGAAGTCTTCCATCCGGGCGATGTCATCTTCCAAGCGGCGCTGAAGAAGTCTTCCATCCGGGCGATGTCATCTTCCAAGCGGGGTCTTCAATCTTCTTTCTTCAGGATCCATCTTCATCCCGCCGACACGGAACATCCTTCTTCCCCGACGGACTAACGACGAATGAAGGCTCCTTTAAGGGACGTCATCCAAGATGGCGTCCCTTCAATTCCGATTGGCTGATAGGATTCTATCAGCCAATCGGAATTAAGGTAGGAAAAATCTGATTGGCTGATTGAATCAGCCAATCAGATTGAGCTTGCATTCTATTGGCTGTATTTATTTTAACTAGGAAGTTATTAAATAGTTAATAACTATTTAATAACTATTGTACCTAGTTAAAATAAATACAAAGTTGCCTGTAAAATAAATTAAACCCTAAGCTAGCTACAATGTAACTATTAGTTATATTGTAGCTAGCTTAGGGTTTATTTTACAGGTAAGTATTTAGTTTTAGATAGGAATAATTTAGTGAATTGTATTAATTTTATTTAGATTTATTTAAATTAAATTTAAGTTAGGGGGGGTTAGGGTTAGGGTTAGACTTAGGTTTAGGGGTTAATAACTAGTGGTGGCGACTTTGGGGGTGGCATATTAGGGGTTAATAAATGTAGTTAGGTTGCGGTGACATTGGGCGCGGCAGATTAGGGGTTAATAAATATAATGTAGGGTCCGGCGATGTTGGGGGCAGAAGATTAGGGGTTCATAACTATATATATAAATGTAAGTGGCGGCGGTGCCCGGAGCGGCAGATTAGGGGTTAATAATATTAAGTAGGTTGCAGCGATGTCAGGGGCGGCAGATTAGGGGTTAATAATTGTAAGATTAGGGGTGTTTAGACTCAGGGTTCATGTTAGGGTGTTAGGTGTAGACATAAAAAGTATTTCCCCATAGGAATCAATGAAGCTGCGTTAGGAGCTTTACGCTGCTTTTTTGCAGGTGTTAGGTTTTTTTTCAGCCAGCTCTCCCCCATTGATTCCTATGAGGAAATCGTGCATGAGCACTTTTTACCTGCTCACCGCTACCGTAAGCAGCGCTGGTATTGAGGTGAGATGTGGAGCTAATTTTGCTCTTCGCTCACTTTTCTGCGGTTAACGCCGGGTTTCTAAAAACCCGTAATACCAGCGTTGTCTGCAAGTGAGCGGTGAGCATAAACTGCTCGTTAGCACCGCATAGCCTCTAACGCAAAACTCATAATCTAGGTGCTTGTTTGTAAGCCTCTGCAGGCTGCCCTCTTATTTCAGTTATTTTGTCAGACTTGGATTTTAGCCAATCAATGCCCTCTCATAAGTAACTCCACGGGCGTGACCACAATGTTATCTATATGGCACTCGTAAACTAATGCCCTCTAGCTGTGAAAAACTGTTCAAATGCACTCAGAAAAGAGGCCGCCTTAGAAATTAGCATATAAGCCTACATAGGTTTAGCTTTCAACTAAAATACCAAGAGAACAAAGCAAATCTGGTGATAAAAGTAAATAGGAAAGTTGTTTAAAATTGCATGCCCTATCTGAAGCATGAAAGTTTAATTTTGACTAGACTGTCCCTTTAAAATGCCTTTAGTAGCAAATGGTGTCTAATAATGATATGCCTTTCTAATGTAGGCATTCATACTTTGATGTTAGATACAGGTGCCAAAACAGAAACAAGATCCCAATTCCATTATAATGATCTTGATCATTACATTAGGGCTTATTTTCTAAGTCTATGGAACAAGCATGTGTAAAATCTTTCTTTTCTTGTACCTTTTAAAGACAGTTTTTGTTTCAAAGAGCTAGGACCATCCTGAGCTGAGATGTTGAGGTTTCCGTAAACATCTGTATAACCAAAATTTGTCATACGCCATGACACAAATATGACTGCCGTGGTTAAACCAAGTAAAAATAAATTAAAAACTGCTGGTTTTGGATAACCAATACATAGAGGTAATCATTTAAAAAAAAAAAAAAATATTAGGAAAATTAAAAATGGTCAAGCAACGTATACTGGACCACTTAAGAGGGATTGACCCCTTAGTAAGAAAGAGTATACACACCAGTAATTATATCTTTCTACAAGGGTATATAGGACATTTTCTTTTTAAATGTGGATTGTAAAATCAGAATTTAACTCTAGAAAAAAACAAAATATATTAAAAAATATAATTTAATCAATCTTCTACTCTATTGTCACTTGTAAATAAGCAAAGGGTGAAAGTGTTATGTATAAAGTAGTAAAATTCATACAAATTCTAATTTTTTATTGTTCAATGACTAACAGTAAAAAGATATATTTGTTGTTTGTTTGTTTGTTGTTTAAGATGAAATGAAAAGTTTGTTGAAAAAAGGTTCTTCAGATACTTGAGAGAGAACCTTTGAAAAATTCTTCCTCATTAGTTAATACAGTGTCGACGTTTCGGCCTTTTCTTAGGCCTTCTTCAAGACAAATTTCATAGTCTTAACTCATGCGGAACGCAATGTCCGCGTTGTACTCCCAGAATGAAAAACATACGTATGTTTCTTTTACTACTACAATAAAAGTTATCTAATGTATGAAGTCCTGTGAGTGCCCTCCATCTCTATTATTCTATATATATATATATATATATATATATATATATATATATATATATATATATATATATATATATATATATATATATATATATATATATATATATATATATATATATATATATATATATATTATAAATAAACAAACTTTCCATAGATCATCATTTACAAATGTAGCCCAGTTTTGTAATGTATTGTGTTTGCAAGTAAATGCACTTACTGTTCGCGCCGCTGCCGTTTGAAAATGTCCATCTGGCCTCTCCCCTATTTTGTCATCCGTGACATCGTCAGCATCATCTTGTGATCAGTGTAATTTTTCTATCCTCCTCCTTTAGCGCATGCGCAATGCGCCTATTGTACTGAAGGGGAACGTTTGAACACAGGAACAAAAACACTGGCTCATTATTTGTGTGGTTCACAGTTGCGGCGTACCAGTGTCCTGTTAGTTCAACCCTCCGGCAGAAGTTAGCAGATTGGATTCTATTGGGAATTATATGGTATGTCTATTGTGTGAAGTATTCCTTTGGACTGGTGCTTAATTTTGTTTGTGACATCTAGATACTCCTCTATGTACAGCACAATGTCTGTGTAGACTGACGCAAAATATACATATAAAGAGCAGTGATGTGCCTGTATTTATTAAATGGTTTTTTTTTACTATGTATTGACCGTTTTCTTATAGATTAAAAAGGAAAAGTGTGTCCTGGAACTTGTTTCATTGACTTTATAAGGGGTTACGAGTGTAAGCTCCAGGGTGCTAAATCCCATCCCCAGTTATCTTCAGTTGGTGGGGAGATTTGTTACAATTTGTAAACCTACAACAAACCGTTGCCCACAGATTAAGACCACATGTTCAGTCTGAGCAGAAGGCTGCCTGGAAATTGCCTGAGGGTAACCTATGATACCATGAAAACTTGTCAAATGGAAAAAAAAATGGATAACTAATCCACCCTTCCTGAAGGCTGTTTGCTAATGTAAAGTAGTAGGTGGATAAGGAAAGAAATTAAAATTTAGCAGCATTATTCTCTGGCACTCCTATGTGTGTGCTAAATAGAGCTACCTCATGTCATATTTTTGTATTAAAGTAAAGGGCATGGCAGGAATGAACATTTTATAGTATGTTTATAGAAGAACAATGTCACCTTTGCCCATACATTCTATTCTGGCCTCTTCTTTGTTCCAAACCCTCAAATATAGGTTGTTGCGGACTCCAGCTACCCCGACTGGGTAGCTCCGCCAGAAGGGTCCTTCCTATACCTGGAACATGCCGCTATGTAGTGGAGCAAAGTGATCATAGCGGAGCTCACCCAAAACACCAGACAGAACCAGTATTCAGGTGAAACAAAGAACAACTTTATTGTGGAAACACACTAATTTTATACACCAACTCATCTTGATAAGGAGTCTTGTCAGACCCTCAGATCTCCCACCATTCCCACCCCTCCAGACAGGCTGGCACCCCCCATAGTGTCCATTGTCTTATAGAGCCCCAATGGTACAGAGGTGGCTATTTCGGGGTGATCCCAGAGGAGTGGCAGGGTGTCATTGGAAAGCCCTCAGTCCCCAGATGCCACAGTCCAAAAAGTGAAGTGATCCGTGGCTGGGGCCTGGAGCTATGGGTGCTCAAATGTACAACGGGAAGGCCAAGGGGAAGTAAGAGTTGGAGGGGGGTCCAAAACCCCCAGTTCCCAAGGGAGCTCCCTTCCAGCATTCACCCCACCTCTTGCCCTCCCTAGGGGTTACCAATCCCCAAAAGAGTGTAGGTGAAGGGCCGCTGGAGTGACCTGGTGTAAATGTCAGTGGGTATGTGGAGAGGCACGGCCAGCCAGTAGTTCCAGGAGCCCGGCCAGCTAGAGAGGGGTGTCTGGGAGATCGCAAACGGTCTGAAAAGTTAAAATCCAATGAGAACTCGTAGGGGGCTAGGTAGTAGGGGGTGGGGTTTAAGCTTGGCAGCCTGGTATTCGTGACAGTGCTCCCCCCTGAAAAGTCCGGCAGACCCGGCTAGATCCACATGTGGGTCGGCCTAGGGCTGTCCGGGAGCTATCCCAATTCAGTTTGCCGGGAAAATCAGTCAGCATTCCCATTGCTTTTCCCGGCTGATATTGGATAGTGAAGTTGAAGGGCAGCAAGGCTTAACTCCACCACAACAGGTGTCCATTGTCCCCAGCAACTCGGTTGAGCCAAACCAGTGGGTTGTGGTCAGCGAGAATGGTGAAGGCCCATCCGAACAGGTATGGTTGTATCTTTTTCAGGGCCCACACCAGGGCCAGGCATTCCTTCTCTACCGCAGCATAGCCTACCTCTCTGGGTAACAGCTTCCTACTGATGTAGGCTATGGGGTGGTCGTGTCCTTCTTCGTCCACCTGGCTCAGCACTGTTTCCAACCCAAACATGGAGGCATCTGTATGGACACAAAAACATTTGGTTGGGTTAGGAGTGGCCAGGATAGGGGCAGAGATCAAGGCTGTCTTGACACTTTGGAAGGCAGCCTCACACTCGGGGGACCACAGAACCTGTTGGGCAACCGTTTTTGGGTTAGGTTGGTCAGGGCTTTGGCCAGTGCACTGTAGTGGGGACAAACTTGTGGTAGTACCCTGCGGTCTCTAGGAAAGCTAAGACCTGGGTCTTGATCTTGGGGGTTGGCCAGTTCATGACTGCCTCAATCTTGGCCGGCTCCAGCCGCTGCTTCCTGAAACCTACTACTCGGTGTCCAAGGTACTGGACCTCCTGGCATCCTATCATACATTTGTCGGACTTCAGGGTCAGACCAGTGGCCCTGATGCAGGTCTAGAACGATGCCTAGATGGACCAAATGGTCCTCCCAGGTGTCGCAATAGATCGCAATATCGTCTAGGTATGGGCAGGCATAACCCTGGAGGCCATCCAGGAGGTGATCTACCATCCTCTGGAAGGTTGCCGGAGCATTCTTCATCCCAAACGGCATGACCTTAAACTGGTATAGGCTGAAGGGTGATGAACCCAGACTTTGGAATGAACTCCGGGTCCAGGGGAATCTGCCAGTACCCATTGCAAAGGTCTAGCGTGGTCAGGAAGTTGCAGCGGGCGATGAGATCTAGAAGGTCATCGACCTGGGGCATAGGGTAGACATCGGTCTTGGTTCTGTCATTGAGCCTATGGTAGTCTATGCAGAACCGGGTGGTCCTGTCCCGTTTGGGCACCAGGACCACCGGGGATGCCCAGGGGCTGTTGGACGGTTCAATAACACCCATGTCCGGCATCTCCCTGAGTTCACTGTGCATATTTTCCCTAACTGCCTCTGGGACCCGATATGCCGGCTGTCGCAAGGGCGCCTGTCCCGGGGTCTCCACTCAGTTCACCGCTACCGTGGTGTACCCAGAAGTAGTGGAGAACATGTCCCTCCGGTCCCCTAGCACCTGTCTGTCTTGCTCCCTCTGCCTAGTCCCTAGCCTCTCATCTAACTGTATGTCACCCATGCCTGGGGGCATCCTATTTTGCCCGGGGAGCTCCGGCATGGAAAGACTCTCTGAGTCCTCCACGGCCGGGGCACATATGGTGGCTACGTCCTCTGCCCTTTCCTAGTATGCCTTCAGCATGTTCACATGGAAGGTCTGGCGGACCTGGTCATCTGAGCATTTGGCTACCAGATATGTTGTGTCATCCAACTGTTCTACCACTCGATAGGGTCCCTATCAGGAAGCCTGTAGCTTGTCTGTTTTGACAGGCTTCAGGGCTAGTACCTTCTGCCCCATTTCTAGGGTCTGGTTATGGGCATTCCAGTTGTACCACTGCTTCTGCCTACCTTGAGCGACCTGAAGGTTCTGTCGCACTCCATCGGCGAGGTTCTTCAGTAGGTCTCTGAATTCTAGGACATATCCTACAATTGAGGATCCTTCTTACCCCCCCTGATCCTTCCCAGTGGGCTCTCAATAGGTCTAGGGGCCCCCTCACCCTCCAGCCATATACTAATTCAAAGGGGGAGAACCCAGTACATTCCTGGGGCACCTCTTGGTATGCAAACAGGAGGTACGGCAGGTATCTTTCCCAGTCTTTGTGAGAGGCCGTGAACGTCTTAAGCAACTGCTTCAGGGTCCTGTTGAACCCATCACACAACTCATTAGTCTGGGGGTGGTATGGAGCGCTTTGCATGGGGTTTTATCCTGCAAAGCCTCCACAGCTGCCAGGTGAGCTCAGCAGTGAACTGGGTTCCTTGGTCTGAGATCAATTCCCAGGGAAAATCCACCCTGGCAAATATCCAGAGCAGGGCATCCGTCACTGTCTCTGCCTGGATATTGGACAGAGGGATGGCCTCTGGGTACTGGGTAGCATAATCTACCACTGTCAGTATATACTTTTTCCCGGAGGGGCTGGGATGGGACAGGGGACCAGCAATATCTACAGCTACTCTGCTGAAGGGTTCGTCAATGAGGGGGAGAGGGTTTAGGGAGGCTTTGGAGTGGTCATCTGTCTTTCCTACATCACAGGTCCTACAGTACTGCCTAACATCCCCGGTAACCCCTGACCAAAAGAAGGTCTGAGTCACTCGGTAGTGACTCCTAGGTGTCCTGATAGGGGAATGAAATTCCCTATACGCAGCAGCTTGTACTGATATTTCTGCGGTACCACCAGCTGGCACTTGGGCAACTACCCTCTCTCTCGGTGACCCTGTATAGGAGCCCCCTCTTCCACTCAAAATGGTCCCCCCTGGGCCCACGGGATCAGTCTCTCAATGTTTCTCGGGCAAAGTCAGTGGGGGACGCCCAGGAGATCTGGTCAGTGGTTAGGGTAGGAGTCAGGCGGAGTGGCTTACCTGGGTGGCCTGCCATCCGGCTTGCTGGCGGGTGGTGAAAGGGCAAGCATCTGGGGGCTTTCCCATACGAAGAAGGAAGCTAGTTGTCCCAGGTCATTTCCTAACAGGACCTCGGCAGGCAAATGGCTCACAACCCCTACTTCCACAGCGTGGGAGTCGGTACCCTAATCCTGGTGAACCTGTGCAGTATGGATCCGGAGGACCATACCCTCAGCCACATGAATTGCAAGGGACTTCCCTGTTTGGTCCGAATGGGTGACCATGTGTGGCTGGACAAGGGTGACAGTTTCCCCACTGTCTCATAATCCCTTGTTTGCCATGTGCTGCTGGCAGCCATTTTACTCACCTCTCTTACTGAATCTGGTACAGAGCGTGTGATGCTGCTCATTTCCTCCATGCCTTCTTATGGCCAGACTGGTGAACATCATCTGTGTAAGACAAGTTGCAGTCTCAGAATTGTGATGTCATCACTTATTATTTAAGGGGCCTCTGTTCAGTATGCTTTGCCCTTGCATTGTCTCAGACCTGTTTGTGAGTGCCTGTGTTCCAGTTCCTGTGTATTACCTGGCTAGTCTGACGTTCCTTCTGGTTCCTGATCTCTGACTTGTTCCTGACTCTGCTGTTCTCCTTGTTCCTGATTCTGGCTCTACTGACTACTATTATGCTTTGGCTCCTGACTCGGCTCGTCTGACTACTAGCTCTGGCTGCCTTTGACTCCTGGCTTGTTATTTGACTTGTGGACTTTTTATTAATTTTGTTATGAATAAAGGTGTTATTATTTTTGCACTTCTCATCTCAATCTGATTCCTGCCACCCTGACATTACGCAAGGGACATGAATCCTGATGGTGCTAATAATCCAGGATGGATGAACAGGATCATCGCTTGGATCAATTTGCACTAGCCCTGCAAACCCTACAGACTCACACTGCACATTTGGACCAGAGTGTCCCACAAGTTATGGCTGCTCCTGTTTTCGCTGCTGCACCTAGTCCTACCAGGAGCATTTCCAGTTCTGCACCTCTACCTTAGCGATATAATCCTAATTAGTGCAGAGGGTTTTTGAACCAGGTGGGCATTTACTTTGAGATGTTACCTCAGGCGTTTCCCTCTGACAGTGCTAAGGTGGGATTTCTCATCTTTTTACTCTCTGACACGGCTCTTGCCTGGGCTAATCCAGAGGGTATTTGATGTTCCGGCTCGCTCCTCCTCTGCTGCTAAACGACTCATGTCCATTCAGCAAGGTTCGAGATCTGTTGCTCCGTATGCCATTGAGTTCCGTACACTTGCCGCAGAGGTAGGTTGGAACAATGAAGCCCTTGTTGCCACCTTCTTTCATGGGCTCTCTTATGCGATTAAAGATGAAGTTGCTGCCAGAGATTTACCAGAGGATCTTGAGGCTTTGGTGTCTTTTTTAATCCTAATTGACATCAGACTCAGAGAGAGGCCCTCTTTCAAGGAGCGCTTTACGGAAGCCTCCTGTTCTGTTGTCTCCTACGTTTTTGTTCCCACCCATGCCTCGCTCTCCTCCCATGTCTCCTGGTCCTGAGTCACCAGGTACTGCTGAGCCAATGCAGTTGGGATTCCTGCTTCTCTCCACAGCAGAGAGGTCCTTTAGGAGGAAGGGGCTCTGCCTCTATTGCGGGTTACAGGACCACCTTTTAAAGTCTTGTCCTACACAGCCGGGAAACGCTCGCACCTAAGGACCTGTGGGGGGCAGACCTTGGGTGGTTTAGCCTTGTCCCCGGAACTGCTAAAGGAGAAATGATTGTCCTTTCCTGGGTGGACTCCTCCATAGTCACCCAGGCTCTTGTTGACTCCGGTGCTGTGGGCTATCCCATTGACAGTGTTTTTGTATCACAGCACTCCATTCCTGTATTGCCTCGGTCCATTTTGCCTGCTATTAAGGCCATTGATGGCAGGCCCCTTCAGCCTGCACTCATTACTCACAAACCACTCCATTATCCATGGCTGTTGGGCTCCAGTTCCAAGTGATTAACTCTCAGCATTTTCCGGTTGTTCTGGGTTATCCTTGGCTCCAAAAGCACAATCCCAGTCTCGACTGGCGTAGGTCTGAAATTTTGTTAAGGTCTCAGCAATGTATTTCCACTTTTCTTCAGAAACCAGTCAAAGTCCTGTGCAATTCTTTGGTATCTCAATTGCCTGAGGAGTACCAAGAGTTCCAAGACGTTTTTGATAAGGTGCATACAAGTACGTTGCCTCCTCACCGGTCTTACTATTGTGCCATAGACCTGCAACCCGGAGCCATTCCTCCTTGGGGCTGGGTTTACCCTCTCTCGGTTGTGGAGAATTGTGCTATGGAGGAGTATGTTGCCGATACTCTGTCATGGGGGATCATCTGCAAATCCTGCTCTACTGCAGTGGCTGGCTTCTTCTTCATGAAGAAAAAGGGTGGCGAGTTAAGACCATGCATCGATTATATCGTATTACCATTAAGAATGCTTACCCTATTCCGCTCATTACGGAACTCTTTGACGGTCTTTTCTAAACTTGATTTGAGAGGAGCATGCAATCTCATTAGGATTAAGGTGGGCCACGAATGGAAAACAGCATTTAACACCAGGAGTGGGCATTATGAGTATCTTTTAATGCCCTTTGGCCTATGCAATGTTCCTGCTGTTTTCCAGGAATTTATTAATGATGTCCTTCAAGATATGTTGCAACAGTGTGTTGTGGTGTACTTAGACGATATCCTCATACACTCGCAGATCAGGGCAGGTCTGATGCCAGGCATCCAAGTACTGATCAGCCAGGATGGCCGCTTGGTCAGCTGTGTTGGGTCCCCTATCTCTGACCCATTCTCGTACCTGTGCTGGGGAGTGGTTATAGAAGTGCTCCAACAGAAAAAAATGGGTGGCTTCGGCAAGAGTAGTTACATGGCAGCCTGTGAACCAAGAGTCTAAGGACCGGGTGAACCAGTGTGTCCACTCCATAAAAGGCTGCCCTTCTTGCCTCTTTAGTTCCCAGAACTTCAGCCGGTGAGCCTCCGGCGTGAGACCATAGCGGGCAAAGTTGCGCTCCTTTACCCGGTCATAGTTCTTTCGGTCTCCCAAGGGAACAGTGTTGAAAGCCTCTAGGGTTCATCCGGACAGCTTTACGAGCAGAAGGGTGACACAGTCTGTATTGGCAACACCCTGCAACTCGCACTGTGTTTCAAATACTTGGAGGTAGCTGTCTATCTCCTCTTCATTGACTTTGAAGGCTCAGAAAGCCTCATGGGGTAGCTTCTTTAGCTGGAAAGGTGGATCGAGGGGAACCGGCATGGCTCCCCCCATAGACTGTTGTACCTCCATCTTTTTTAGTCGGGTCTTGGATATTAGCCGATTGATTACCTCCTCAGATGCGGTGGTCTCATAGAGGGCCAGTCGCCACTGGAGCTCTCTCTGTACCTTGGACATTACTGTCTCTGCCATGGGCACCTCACTCTGCCGCTTACTGCTCTGGACACTATCGAACCCACCGGCCGGCTTGTTAGTCCAGTCAACCTTCCATCAGTCCGGCGATGATTGCTGCCTTGGACTTGTTGCTGGCAACTTTCCCCCGAGCTTCCAGCAAGTCTTTCAGCATATTCTTCTGGAACCCAGCGTACTGCTGCTCCATCCGAAGAGGGCTTAGGTTGGTGGTTTTAATGTTCCAGGTAGACGGAAGCATCCTACCGCTGCCAACCAAATGTGACGGACTCCAGCTACCCTGGCTGGGTAGCTCTGCTAGAAGGGTCTTCCTATACCTGGAACATGCCGCCATGTAGTGGAGCAAATTGATTATAGCAGAGCCCAGCCAAATTACAAGACAGAACCATTATTCAGGTGAAACAAAGAACAACTTTATTGTGGAAACACACTACTTTTATACACCAACTTATCTTGATAAGGAGTCTTATCAGACCCTCAGATGTCCCGCCATTCCCTCCCCCCATAGTGTCCATTGTCTTATAGAGCCCCAGTGGTACAGAGGTGGCTATTCCGGGTGATCTCGGGGGAGCAATGGCACTTCTGCTATGTCTTTGGAAAGCCCTCAGTCCCCAGATGCCACATTTTAAAAAGCGATATGATCCGTTGCTGGGGACCGGAGCTACGGGTGATTAAACGTACACCAGGAAGGCCAAGGAGAAGTAGGAGTTGTAGGGGGTCCGAAACCCTAAGTTCCCAGGGTAACTCCCTTCCAGCAATCACCCCACCTCTTGGGTGGCCAGTAGTTCCAGGAGCCTGGCCAGCCGGAGAGGGGTGGGCGGTCAGATGTCAGCTCTTTAGTGAGAAGGTATAGAACACAAAACAAGTAAAACCAAGTGTATGGGAGTTCGCAAATGTTCTGAAAAGTCCAAATCCGGTGAGAACTCACAGGGGGATAGGTAGTAGGGGGTGGGGGTTTAACCATGGCAGCCTGGTATCCGTGACGCAGGTTAATATAACTTTATAGTTTGGGTCATGAAAAATAAGCACTGCTTTTGAGATAACATACTTCTTTTTAAGTGCAAAAACATAGAATATTAAAGGGACAGTCTACTCCAGAATTTTTAATGATTAAAAAGATAGATAATCCCTTTATTAAGCATTCCCCAGTTTTGCATAACCAACCCTGTAATATTAATATACTTTTTACTTCTGTGATTACCTTGTATCTAAGCCTATGCAGACTGCCCCCTTATTCTTTTGACAAACTTGCATTTTAGCCAATCTGTGCCTTCTCATAAGTAACTCCACGACAAGAGCACAATGTTATCTTTATGGCATACATGAACTAACACCCTATAGCTGTGAAAACTGTCAAATGCATTAAAATAAGAGGCAGCCTTCAAGGACTTCGAAATTAGCATGTGAGCCTACCTAGGTTTAGCTTTCAGCAAAGAATACCAAGAGAACAAAGCAAAATTTGATGATAAAAATGAATAGTGAATTGCATGCCCTACCTGAATCATGAAAGTTTAAATTTTGATAAGACTGTCCCTTTAAAGAATAATTTACAAATATACATTAACATATTGCACATGTTGTCTTATTATGTAAGTTTTGTTGTGTTTTAAATAAACTTTAGATAAAAGAACAAATTTTCAATCAGACCTTTTGTTACATGCCGCAAAGTAAATAGGAATATGAGTAATAAAAATTGCAACTGTTAAGCTGTTGTATATCTAGATCTTGGCAGCCATTGCTTTGCATTTCTCTTGTCCCAGAGTGGAAGCCTCCCAAGAAATTCCTACCAGCATTTTTTTCTGATTGGCATAACTATTTTTCTAAAACTGATTGAAAGCTAAACTCATTGTAGGGTAAACTATTTTAAATAAAATTCTATTTCAACACATTTTGCAATATAAATGCTGTTTAGCTTTTTTTAACATGTAGATCATCACCTCTAAAATGTCCTCGGGGGATAGTCTCAGAGGGTGCTTAACCGCTGATTTGTGTGGGCTTGAATATCAAGGAAGTCAGTGCATGACTCATATTCACCTCTAGGTGCCTGGAATTCTCTGCGCTGAAAAATAGCTAATGTAGCCTTTAATTTTTGTAATTACACTTTTTCTTCAGTAGTGTGTTACAAGGACATTTTAAAAAAAATTAGAACCTTTAAGTACTTAACTGCAAACAACCTACATACATAATAAACCATTTAAATCTCTCATACATATTATTTGAAAACTATGTTTAGCTTATCTCCCTTCATTGTGGCTAATTAGGATATCTGTAAATAAGCTGTCCGCTAAGCAATCACTGTAAATAAGGCTGTCCCTAAGCAATCACTGTCTAGTATGTTTCTGACACTTTGCAGCATTTTTAGGGAAATAGAGTTAACAATTTGCTTTTGGCCACTCTAGAAAGCATGGCGAAAGAACAATTTTTAAACAAAAAGCAAGATATTTTCAAGCAAAAATAAAAAAATAATGATAACATTTTACACAGCTACCTTTACTCCACATTAAGGGCAAGATTATAAGTGGCGCGCTAATAAACACTCCCGCTCGAGCATCAATTGTGCTAGAAGTAAGCTTTTTGCACATGTTGGGATGCGGTCGTATTATGAGTTGAAAGTAAACTGTTTTCACGTACCTGCTAACTCGATGAGTGTAAAAGGCTAAAGTTAGAATATTGTGTGCGCATTTACATATTGCCCCATATAAGTCAATGGAGGAAAAAAGTGGAAAAAAAACATCTGACTCGCGCACAAACCCAATCGCATATTCTCATGTGAGCTAACCCAACATGAAAATATGAATATTTCACATGCCAATGTTCTTCTCATAACATAATATGTTCTATTTATTCATAAATACATATTTATATTTTTTTGTACAATATATATATATATATATATATATACATACATACTGTATATATATAAATATATATATATATATATATTTAGTGACGAAGTGGGCATAGGACCCACGAAACATGAAACCGCTCATGCCGGCATGTTCTTTGGCTCCTCTACTTATAAACCAACGATTGGGCTTTTAAACAGATAAGTTATACTTGCATCAAATGGATACAAATTGTATATTATTATAAATATATGAGCTTGATTCTATAGTCACTTTTTTCGTTTATACATTTCTTTGTGTGCACGATTTTTTGGACTCTGATAAAATACAAACGGCTAGATTTAGAGTTCTGCAGCCAAAGGGGTGCGTTAGCTACGCGTGTATTTTTCCCCCCACACCTTTTAAATACCGCTGGTATTTAGAGTTCTCTGAAGGGCTGCATTAGGCTCCAAAAAGGGAGCATATAGCATAATTTACCGCCACTTCAACTCTAAATACCAGCTGTGCTTACGGACGCGGCCAGCTTCAAAAATGTGCTCGTGCACGATTCCCCCATAGGAAATAATGGGGCAGTTTGAGCTGAAAAAAACAAAAAAGCAGCGTTCAGCTCCTAACGCAGCCCCATTGTTTCCTATGGGGACACTCTTCCTAAGTCTGCACCTAACACCCTAACATGTACCCTGAGTCTAAACACCCCTAACCTTACACTTATTAACCCCTAATCTGCTGCCCCCGCTATCGCTGACCCCTGCATATTATTTTTAACCCCTAATCTGCCGCTCCGTACACCGCCGCAACCTATGTTATCCCTATGTACCCCTAATCTGCTGCCCCTAACATTGCCGACCCCTACATAATATTTATTAACCCCTAATCTGCCCCCCCCAACGTCCCTGCTACCTACCTACAATTATTAACCCCTAATCTGCCGACCGGACCTCACCGCTACTATAATAAATGTATTAACCCCTAATCCGCCTCACTCCCGCCTCAAAAACCCTATAATAAATAGTATTAACCCCTAATCTGCCCTCCCTAACATCGCCGACACCTAACTTCAAGTATTAACCCCTAATCTGCCGACCGGACCTCACCGCTACTCTAATAAATGTATTAACCCCTAAAGCTAAGTCTAACCCTAACACTAACACCCCCCTAAGTTAAATATAATTGTATTCTAACAAAATAAAATAATTCTTATTAAATAAATTATTCCTATTTAAAGCTAAATACTTACCTGTAAAATAAACCCTAATATAGCTACAATATAAATAATAATTATATTGTAGCTATTTTAGGATTTATATTTATTTTACAGGCAACTTTGTATTTATTTTAACCAAGTACAATAGCTATTAAATAGTTAATAACTATTTAATAGTTACCTAGTTAAAATAATTACAAAATTACCTGTAAAATAAATCCTAACCTAAGTTACAATTAAACCTAACACTACACTATCAATAAATTAATTAAATAAACTATCTACAATTATCTACAATTAAATCAACTAAACTAAATTACAAAAAAAAAAAAACACTAAATTACAAAAAATAAAAAAAGATTACAAGAATTTTAAACTAATTACACCTACTCTAAGCCCCCTAAAAAAATAACAAAGCCCCCCAAAATAAAAAAAATGCCCTACCCTATTCTAAAATAAAAAGAAAACAGCTCTTTTGCCTTACCAGCCCTTAAAAGGGCCTTTTGTAGGGCATGCCCCAAAGTAAACAGCTCTTTTGCCTGTAAAAAAAAACATACAATACCCCCCCCCAACATTACAACCCACCACCCACATACCCCTAATCTAACCCAAACCCCCCTTAAATAAACCTAACACTAAGCCCCTGAAGATCTCCCTACCTTGTCTTCACCACGCCGGGTATCACCGATCCATCCAGAAGAGGGTCCGAAGTCTTCATCCGATGGGGCAGAAGAGGACATCCAGACCGGCAGAAGTCTTCATCCTATCCGGGTAGAAGAGGACATCCGGACCGGCAGACATCTTCATCCAGGCGGCATCTTCTATCTTCTTCCATCCGGCGCGGAGCGGGACCATCTTCAAGCAGCCGACGCGGAGCCATCCTTCTTCACCGACGGACTAACGACGAATGAAGGTTCCTTTAAGGGATGTTATCCAAGATGGCGTCCCTCGAATTCTGATTGCTGATAGGATTCTATCAGCCAATCAGAATTAAGGTAGGAAAAATCTGATTGGCTGATTGAATCAGCCAATCAGATTCAAGTTCAATCCGATTGGCTGATCCAATCAGCCAATCAGATTGAGCTTGCATTCTATTGGCTGTTCCGATAAATACAAAGTTGCCTATAACATAAATATAAATCCTAAAATAGCTACAATATAATTATTATTTATATTGTAGCTATATTAGAGTACAAAAATCTGGTATGTAAAAATCCCACATATAAAGGCAGATATAATCTTACAAAACAAGAATTTAATATTTTACACAAATTGGAAAAGGATGTGTCCATCACGATCAAGCCCGCGGACAAGGGCGGTGCAGTGGTCGTGATGGACACAGCAAAATATAGGACAGAAATTGTGCGACAGTTGACAGACGTGTTGGTTTATGAAAAGTTAAATACAAATCCAACAGATAATGTAAGCAGAGAGTTAAAAAGGATTTTGGATAAGGGTTTACAACACAATCTGTTAACACAAAAATTGTATCAATTCTTAACACCTACACACCCTCTCATTCCTGTTTTTTATGTGGTACCAAAAATACATAAGCAACTCATAGATCCCCCGGGTAGACCCATAGTGGCGGGCATTGGCTCATTGATGAGCCCCACCTCACAGTTTTTGGATAAAATTTTGGCCCCATTGGTAACACAAGGTAAATCGTATGTTAGGGATACGATACAATTCATTGAGAAAATTTATGGCATTAAACAGATAGATGACAATGTCATTTTGGCCACTTGGGATGTTACTTCCCTGTACACGGTCATTCCCCACGATGTGGGGATAGACTGTGTAGGTGAAGCTTTGGCGAAATGCAAGCAGTATAGTGGTACCCAACAAAAATGGCTTTTAGAGCTGCTAACTTTGGTACTTACCAATAATTTCTTCCTCTTTGAAAATCATTTCTTTATGCAAAAAACAGGCACAGCTATGGGGTCGAATGTGGCCCCATCCTATGCCTGTTTGGTGATGGATGCCATAGAGGAAAGGCATGTGTACACCAATCCACTTTTTTCCAAATATTGTCTGGGGAGGCACCGCTACATAGATGATTTGTTCATGGTGTGGCGGGGCCCCCCAGAGACACTAATGGAACTCAAGAACTGCATAGAGAATGCAGTCCCCTTTCTAAAATTTAGCAGCAAGATGGATGTGCAGAAAGTGGAATTTTTGGACACAATGGTGTACAAAAAAGAGGGAGGATTAGCAACAGATATTTTTGTCAAGAGTACAGACAGAAACACACTTCTACACAGAGATAGTTTTCACCCCCCACGAGTCTTTCAAAGTGTGCCTAGGTCACAATTATTAAGATTAGACAGAATTGTATCAGACCCACTTATCAGACGTGATAGGTCTGAGAGCATGAAGAGCAAATTTTTCAGCAGAGGCTATGATGCTCAAGAGTTAATTACCATAGAGGAATCTCTGAAAAATCGCCCAGTCAGAATAAACAACAGTAAAAGAAAGAACACAGCAAAGGGTGGAAGAATGAATTTTGTTAGCACATACAGTACCTTGAGCAAGAGAGTATATAATATCATAAAAAAACATTGGTACCTCCTACGAGATACCTGTCCAGAGATTGAGGAATTTAGGGAAGTCCCTAGGGCCTCATATAGAAAGGGCCACACGATAGGCAGAAAGTTGGTACATGCCATGTCTGAGAAACCTAGGAGTGATACTCATAAACAATTTTTTGGAACCCCCAAGGAAGGTACATTTCCTTGTCTGGGGTGTGCACAGTGCAATAATGTTATCAAGGGGGGAGTTATATCCCACCCATACACAGGGAGGAAATATCAGATCAAAGGATATTACACATGTGACTCAGCTTATGTTGTCTATGCGCTTAAGTGTCCCTGTGGGCTACTATATGTTGGTGAGACCACCCAAAAGATAAGGGACCGCATATGCCAACATAAGTCGACCATACGTAACATTAAAATGTGGCACTTGCCAGTTCCTGCCCATTTCGCAGAAATGGGACATCAGGCCAATCAGCTTAGGTATTTAGTAATAGACAGTGCACTAAGAGACTCAGAGGGGGCGACAGGCATAGGGACTTACTAAATCAAGAAGCTAAATGGATTTCGCTCCTTAATACTCTATACCCTAAGGGGTTAAACAGGGAGTTTGACCTTTTACCATTGTTATAATAATCATGTAACATATAAATTAGTCACTATCACCAGTGTTAAGTACAGTTGATTCAATGTGTATTTTTTGGTATTTGCTTTTGATGCAATAATGTTTATATGGTTGGTGACTTGCTGCACTTGTTTTTAATAGGTTGTCCAATTCTTGTTAAGGGGTGAAAAGGGTTAAAAATGATGTGTTGGCTGTTTTTCTTTTTCCACAGGATATGTGATGATGTGAAGCACCTGCTAGACACACCCCTGCTCTGTAATTGGTTTCCTGTTTTATGTTTGACCCTTTAAAAGGGTTTGTGTGTCAGTTGTAAATTAGCTTGAGAAAGGGGCAGGAGCCCTGAAACGTTGCTCTAAATAAAAGGTTCAGCCTTTTGAAAACGTGTGCTACCTTTATTCTCCATATATTAGGGTTTATTTTACATGTAAGTATTTATTGATAGTGTAGTGTTAGGTTTAATTGTAACTTAGGTTAGGATTTATTTTACAGGTAATTTTGTAATTATTTTAACTAGGTAACTATTAAATAGTTATTAACTAATGGCTATTGTACTTGGTTAAAATAAATACAAAGTTGCCTGTAAAATAAATATAAATCCTAAAATAGCTACAATATAATTATTATTTATATTGTAGCTATATTAGGGTTTATTTTACAGGTAAGTATTTAGCTTTAAATAGGAATAATTTATTTAATAAGAATTATTTTATTTCGTTAGATTTAAATTATATTTAATTTAGGGGGGTGTTAGTGTTAGGGTTAGATTTAGCTTTAGGGGTTAATACATTTATTAGAGTAGCGGCGAGGTCCGGTCGGCAGATTAGGGGTTAATACTTGAAGTTAGGTGTCGGCGATGTTAGGGAGGGCAGATTAGGGGTTAATACTATTTATTATAGGGTTTTTGAGGCGGGAGTGAGGCGGATTAGGGGTTAATACATTTATTATAGTAGCGGTGAGGTCCGGTCGGCAGATTATGGGTTAATAATTGTAGGTAGGTAGCAGGGAATTAAATAGGGGTTAATAAATATTATATAGGGGTCGGCGATGTTAGGGGCAGCAGATTAGGGGTACATAGGGATAATGTAGGTGGCGGCGGTGTGTGGTCGGCAGATTAGGGGTTAAAAAAATTTAATAGAGTGGCGGCGATGTGGGGGGGCCTCGGTTTAGGGGTACATAGGTAGTTTATGGGTGTTAGTGTACTTTATAGCACAGTAGTTAAGACCTTTATGAACCGGCATTAGCCCAGAAAGCTCTTAACTCCTGGCTTTTCTCTGCGGCTGGAGTCTTGTCGTTAGATTTCTAACGCTCACTTCAGCCAAGACTCTAAATACCGGCGTTAGGAAGATCCCATTGAAAAGATAGGATACGCAATTGACGTAAGGGGATCTGCGGTATGGAAAAGTCGCGGCTGGAAAGTGAGCGTTAGACCCTTTCTTGACTGACTCTAAATACCAGCGGACGGTAGAAACCAGCGTTAGGACCCCCTAACGCTGGTTTGGACGGCTAACGCAGAACTCTAAATCTAGGCGAAAGTATTTATCATTCATATATCAATTTTTACGTATCTATGTTTTAGTTTTTTTACCTATATATCAAATTGTTTTTCATCTTCACGACTCAATTAATTTTACTATTTATTATTTTATAATATTTAATATATTTTTCATTATCACCTCAATTTTAAATAAAACTCCATTTTTTTCTGGATATCCTAACGATCTGGTATCTGACTGATACATACTTTCTACAGTTAGTTTCAGCCAGCAGCCCAGACCCAGAATAAATCAGCTTTGGTTTCAGTATATTGTATGATTCTCTTTTTTTTATTGTTGTTTTTAAACATACAAATAAACTTTGACTTTTAAGCATTAGGACTCATTAGGAGGCTTAAAAAAAAAGTGATTGCAGACAGTGTTCACTGTGTCCAACATTTCCAAATTGAATCAGATCAAAAATCCTTAACAAGATTTCTGTTTGTTTGCCATGCAAAATATATATATATATATTTTTTTAAAGATAAATAGTGATCTTTCCTTTTGGGTCCTAAAGCGCTAGTTCTATTCCTTCCTATACTATTCATTTCTCATACTTGTTTGTGGTTCCAAGTATACCCTTTAGAACTTAGCAGCTCAAAGGTATCCCATACTATTCTAGCCAGGAATATCCACTCCAGGCTATAGACAGCGCTTGATACTTATTCCTCATTCTATATATTTATATATATATACAGTTCCGGAGCTCCGCACTCACTGTAACAAATAGTAAGCAGGTGCCCAGGGTGCATCTAAAGCAAACATGTAAGCAAAAGAAGAGAGACGCACTCGCCGGGTCTTAGTAAATTAGTGTGTTTAATACACCATAACAAGTAGTGACGTTTCGGGGCTAACTACCCCGAAACGTCACTACTTGTTATGATGTATTAAACACACTAATTTACTAAGACCTGGCGAGTGCGTCTCTCTTCTTTTGCTTATATATATATTTAGAAATATTTAGGACATATTCTGCTATGTGCAGAACATTGGAAATATTTACAGTAAATACATTTTTAACCCCTTTATTAAATATGAATATTGCATTAATATGATTTTCAATGATTTTATCTACTTAACTGCAAAGGGCTTCAATGCACTTATATATATATATTTGTCTATATCTGTGTACATATGTATTTATGTGTTAATATGTGTATATATATATATATATGTCTGTAAATACATATATACACATATAAAATAAGAAATGTATATGTATGTATCTCAATGTTAAAGCCCTTTCTTTGCCTGCCTATTTTTTTTCTTACACCTGAGATCTGATATCTTTGAGCCCTCATAACTTTTTTTGCATTTCTTTTTTTAAATAATCTTTATTAGATAGTGTTATTATGAGTGTAACAATACTTTGTAATGTACTTTTGCAGTGTTTTGTACAACTTTTTAGTTTTGCGAAACAGTTAAACAGAGCTCTAAAGTCGTGGTTATCATTCTAGCGTAGATCACAATTGTGCTCAAGTGTTATCGCATTTACTTTCAACTCGTAATACGAGTGATAAGACCATTGCGCGCAAACACTCGTGATAAACCCCTTATCGCTTGCGTGCAAACGTAATCTGGTCAAATATATTTTATATAACAATCTCGAAGAGTTCATGACCCTTTAAAATAATGTGGCGATACACAGAGTCCTAGCATACCATTGGCTTTATGTCCATCTTAAACTTTACAAAATTAAAGGGATATGGTGACCATATGCTAAATCTCTTGAAAGTGATGCAGCATATCTGTAAAAAAAAAAAAAAAAAAAAAAAAAAAAAGACTAAAATTATAATGTAAATATCTCTAGGTAAAGAAAGAAGATGTTTTACCTCAACATTTAATCAATGCTCTAGCTACAGCAAAAGTGCCATATGGGGAGAGCGCTGATTGGACAACAATTCAATCTGTTAGCTCACCGAAAATTTTACTTTTGAAATGGGCGGAGGAGCATGCAGTATTTGAATTTCATATCTATATTAAAAAGCATGTTATACAGCTAATGAATTAAACTTCATCTAAAATAGCGCTTACATTCCGGATCTGATTTTAAAAAGGGGAGAGTTTACCATCACTTTAAGCATCCCAGCTTTTTCCTTGGACTTAGATGAGAGCATGCATCAGGCACAGTCACTTTAATTCTCTATTCTGTAGAAGTTTACTATGAAATCTCATGTGATCATAGCGAAATCTTTCAAGATTATAGAGAAATTCCACAATTTAAAAAAAAAATATATATATAAAAAATAGCTGAAGGAAAACTGCTATACACACACACAGATTTTTAAAGGGACACTAAACCCAATTTTTTTCTTTCAGCATTCAGATAGAGCATGCAATATTTAAAGCAACTTTCTAATTTACTCCTATTATCAATTTTTATTCATTTTCTTGCTATCTTTATTTAAAAAGCAGGAATGTCATGCATAGGAGCAGGTCCATTTTTGGTTGAGAACCTGGGTTATGCTTGCTTATTGGTGGGTAAATATAAGTCTCCAATAAGCAAGCGCTATCCATAGTGCTGAACCTAAAATGGGCTGGCTGCTAAGATTTACATTGCTGCTTTTAAAATAAAGATATCAAGAGAACGAAGAAAAATTGATAAAAGGAATAAATTAGAAAGTTGCTTAAAATTTCATGCTCTATCTGAATCATGAAAGAAAAAAATTGGGTTCAGTGTCCCTTTAACATAAAACATTTTCTTTCTCACAGTTGCTTCAACGATAAATACAAATTTATGTTGAGTTATATGTTCCTTTAAATTATTTCTAAAAGTATATATACAAGATTGCCATGTATTAATATTTTTTCTATTAATAGACATTAATAGAATATAACCTAAGACGGTTTAACCCCTTTACGACCGAGTACAGGCTAGATACGTCCTACAAAAAACGTCCCTTAAGGACTAAGGCCCATATTTATCAAGCTCCGTACGGAGCTTGAAGGGCCGTGTTTCTGGTGATTCTTCAGACTCGCCAGAAACAGCAGTTATGAAGCAGCGGTCACAAAGACCGCTGCTCCATAACCTGTCCGCCTGCTCTGAGCAGGCGGACAGACATCGCCGGAAATCAACCCGATCGAGTACGATCGGGTTGATTGACATCCCTCTGCTGGCGGCCGATTGGCCGCGGGTCTGCAGGGGGCGGCGTTGCACCAGCAGCTCTTGTGAGCTGCTGGTGCAATGCTGAATACGGCGAGCATATTGCTCGCCATATTTAGCGAGGTCTGGCGGACCTGATCCGCAGTGTTGGATCATGTCCGCCAGACCTTGATAAATAGAGGCCTAAGGACGTACCTAGAATGTCCTCTGTGAAAATGAGCTTGATATTGAGGCATCGTGCAATACCTTCTGGACACTCTGTGGCCCACTCTGCACGGACCAGTGATGGTGCCGATCGTTGGTGGCGTGGGAGGGTTAGGAGGGAGACGGGTTGGCGGCCTATCGCTGGAGGGGGCGGTAGGAGGGCAGGAGGAGGTTGGGAGCTTGTGGGACCGCTACGCTACAGAAAAATAAAAAAATAAAAATGGCAGTGAGTGGGAAGGAGGGAGGGGAGCGGGGAGGAGGGGGAAGAAGGGAGAGGGGGATCCTATATGGGAAATAGATGTGGTAAATCGATCTGGGAGTGGGAGGGGTAATGAAGGGGGGCAGCTACACTTTAGAAATAAAAAAGTTTTTTTTTTTTAATAAGTAAAAATGATGTCAAACTGGGTACTGGCAAATAGGTAGAGGGGGGATTATTAGAGAGATGTTTGGGGAGGGGTTAAGGGAGAATCCTACACTGCAGAAATTAAAAAAAAAAAAAAGCGTTTTAATTTTCATACTGGCAGACTTTCTGCCAGTAATTAAGATGGGGGTGACCATTGGGGGGTGGGGGAGGGAAGAGTTCTGTTTGAGAGGGATCAGGGAGTGGGATGTGTCAGGTGGGAGGGTAATCTATACACTAAAGCTAAAATTAACCCTACAAGCTACCTAATAAACTCCTTCACTGCTGGGCATAATACAATTAGTGGCCTTCTAATTACCAAAAAGCAATGCCAAAGCCATATAGGTCTGCTATTTCTGAACAAAGGGTATCCCAGAGAAGCATTAACAACTATTTGTGCCATGATTGCACAAGCTGTTTGTAAATCATTTCAGTAAGAAACCTAAAGTTTGTGAAAAAGTTAACAATTGTTTTTCATTTGATCGCATTTGGCGGTGAAATGGTGGCATGAAATATACCAAAATGGGCCTAGATCAATACTTTGTGTTGTCTACTAAACAAAAATATATAGTTTTGATAGGTAAATATAAAAAAGGCTATATTTCCGTTTAAATGGAGTGATAGCAAAAATGCTAAAAATACTCTAGTCTTTTGGGGAAGTTTTAGTCTAAAGTGCCCAGTCCTTTAAGGGGTTAAGGGGGTAAACATTGGATATTTCTAAACTCAGGCCAAAATTTAGAAACTATTTAGCATGGGTGTTTTTTGGTGGTTGTAGATGCGTAACAGATTTTGAGGGTGAAAGCTAGAAAAAAAAATTGTTTTTATCAATTTTTTCATCATATTTTATATTTTTTTGATAGTAAATTAAATGATATGATGAAAATAATGATATCTTTAGAAAGGCAATTTAATGGTGAGAAAATGTTATATAATATGTGTGGGTACAGTAAGTGAGTAAGAGGAAAAACACAGCTAAACACAAACACCGCAAAGATGTAAAAACAGCCCTGGTCCTTAACGGTAAGAAAATTGAAAAACTGTTTGGTCACTAAGGGGTTCAGGAGAAAACAATAATGTATATGCACTGTTGCAAACGTAAAGTAATTAGAGATGAGGTAATAGTCTTAATAATCATTTGAACTGATTGACTTAGCTAAAATAAGACTAACCTCCCATGGTAACCAGAACGAAAACTGAATTATACTAAAAATATTTTTGTCATTGCAATCAATGCCCTCTATGGTATGATAGGCCTAAAGATTTTTAAAATCCAGTCCTCAAATGCTGAAATTTAGGATCTTTCTTAAACATTGATTATCACTTCACCTATGCCCATGTTGTGAGATAAAGAAATCCTGACCTGTTTGAGTTCCCAGGGAACAGACACAAAATGTGTTTCAGATATGTCATTCATCACTGAAAAAAACAACCATCCACGATTCTTTCATGGGATTTGTTTACCCCTTATTTCCTCTGGGGAATGTCTTCAGGGAAGCAGAAGAGTAGCTAAACAGGAGCTTAAACTTAAATAAAGTTAAAATAATAGCTAAAGCTGCTGCTACAAACCACAACAAAAAATATACATTTTTAATGAGGTTTTGAATGTTAAGAAGAAAACTTATATATACTTATTGGCTGACAAAGGAATCAATTAACTGACAAGAACATTGTTGAATTGCTATTAATTAGGGTAAAACTTTAAATTTGTAGCCTTTCCTGCCAACTGAAAAGCCTTTACCACCTGCAAAAAATATTTCCCTCCTACAGAAAAGCTTTTCCTAACAGTTTTAACTTAATCAACAAAATGTTTCTGCTGTTATGCATTCCTTCATTCATTTATTCATTAAAGGAGACCCTTGTTTTGTGTTTTCAAATATATGCAAAGACTATAGCAAACTAGGTCCAAATCCAAATGCACATGTCTAATATGAGGTCCAAGGGGCCCATTTATCAAGCTTCGTATGGAGCTTGAAGGGCCGTGTTTCTGGCGAGCCTTCAGACTCGCCAGAAACACCAGTTATGAAGCAGCGGTCTAAAGACCGCTGCTCCATAACCTGTCCGCCTACTCTGAGGCCGCGGACAGAGATCGCGTGAAATCAACCCGATCCAATATGATCGGGTTGATTGACACCCCCTGCTAGCGGCCGATTGGCCGTAAATCTGCAGAGGCGGCGTTGCACCAACAGTTCACAAGAGCTGCTGGTGCAATGCGGAGAGCGTATTGCTCTCCGCATTCAGCGAAGTCTGTTGGACATGATCCGCTGATCGGATCATGTCGGACAGACATTTGTTAAATAGGCCCCCAAGTATCTATTCTGCTAGCCTTGATATTTCATCCTCTATATTTAAATGGTGTCTACACCCAGTTCTTCATATTCTAAAAGAACAAATGATAATGAAAAAAAAACATATATCAATTGTATATTGACTTAAAGATTTCGAAGTTTTTTGTGTTTATTGATGTCTAGTAAGCAATCCAACTATATAACAGGAAAAACAGTATCATTAAACAACATGTAAGAATTCAGATGTATTAGATACACTGATACATAAATGTTTATTAAAATGATCAACACATTTATTGCCCTTTTTGTTAGTTCGGTTTCAGAAGATGAGGAAATTGTATATGACAGTGAAATACTGTGAGCTATAACAAAAGTCTTTTTGTTTACCTATGTGAATATTTTTTTCAGTTGTTTTGCAATATACATTCATGATTTATCATGTCCATTTTTCCAGTAATTGAATTCTAAACAAATGTAAACTTTTAAATTCCTATTAAAAGTGTAAGGCCTAGATTTGGAGTTTGGCGGTAGCCGTCAAAACCAGTGTTAGAGCCTACTAACGCTGGTTTTTACCGCCCTCAGGTATTTGGAGTCAGTGATTAAAGGGTCTAACGCTCACTTTCCAGCCGCAACTTTTCCATACCGCATATCCCCTTACGTCAATTGCGTATCCTATCTTTTCAATGGGATCTTTCTAACTCCGGTATTTAGAGTCGTGTCTGGAGTGAGCGTTAGAAATCTAACGACCAAACTCCAGCCGCAGAAAAAAGGCAGTAGTTAAGAGCTTTTTGGGCTAACGCCAGTTTATAAAGCTCTTAACTACTGTGCTCTAAAGTACACTAACACCCATAAACTACCTATGTACCCCTAAACCGAGGTCCCCCCACATCGCCGCCAATCTAATAAAAAATTTGAACCCCTAATCTGCCGACCGCCACCTACGTTATCCTTATGTACCCCTAATCTGCTGCCCCTAACACCGCCGACCCCTATATTATATTTATTAACCTCTAATCTGCCCCCACAACATCGCCGCCAGCTACCTACAATAATTAACCCCTAATTTGCCGACCGCAAAGCGCCGCCACCTACGTTATCCCTATGAACCCCTAATCTGATGCCCCTTACACCGCCAACCCCTATATTATATTTATTAACCTCTAATCTTCCCCCCACAACGTAGCCGCCAGATACCTACAATAATTAACCCCTAATCTGCCGACCGCAAAGCGTCGCCACCTACGTTATCCTTATGTACCCCTAATCTGCTGCCCCTAACACCGGCGACCCCTATATTATATTTATTAACCCCTAATCTGCCCCCCACAACGTCGCAGCCACCTGCCTACACTTATTAACCCCTAATCTGCCGACCGGAGCTCAACGCTATTCTAATACATTTTTTAACCCCTAAAGCTAATTCTAACCCTAACCCTAACCCCCCCTAAGTTAAATATAATTTTATTCTAACGAAATAAATTAACTCTTATTAAATAACTTATTCCTATTTAAAGCTAAATACTTACCTGTAAAATAAACCCTAATATAGCTACAATATAAATTATAATTACATTGTAGCTATTTTAGGATTAATATTTATTTTACAGGCAACTTTGTAATTATTTTAACCAGGTACAATAGCTATTAAATAGTTAATAACTATTTAATAGTTACCTAGTTAAAATAATAACAAAATCACCTGTAAAATAAATCCTAACCTAAGTTACAATTAAACCTAACACTACACTATCAATAAATTAATTAAATAAAATACCTACAATTACCTACAATTAAACCTAACACTACACTATCAATAAATTAATTAAATACAATATCTACAAATAAATACAATTAAATAAACTAACTAAAGTACAAAAAATAAAAAAGAACTAAGTTACAAAAAATAAAAAAATATTTACAAACATAAGAAAAATCTTACAACAATTTTAAACTAATTACACCTACTCTAAGCCCCCTAATAAAATAACAAAGCCCCCCAAAATAAAAAAATGCCCTACCCTATTCTAAATTACAAAAGTTCAAAGCTCTTTTACCTTACCAGCCCTGAACAGGGCCCTTTGCGGGGCATGCCCCAAGAAATTCAGCTCTTTTGCCTGTAAAAAAACACATACAATACCCCCCCAACATTACAACCCACCACCCACATACCCCTAATCTAACCCAAACCCCCCCTTAAATAAACCTAACACTAAGCCCCTGAAGATCTTCCTACCTTATCTTCACCATGCCAGGTTCACCAATCGGTCCAGAGTCTTCATCCAAGCCCAAGCGGGGGGCTGAAGAGTGATGTCCATCCTCGGGCTGAAGTCTGGATCCAAGCGGCGGCTGAAGAAATCCATCATCGGGCTGAAGTCGGAAGTCCATCATCGAGATGAATCACAAAAAGACAAAGGCGCCTCCTAGTGTAATACAGTTGGTGAAAGAGATTTGATAGGTAATCAAAAAGGTACTCACAAGTGGAGCAGCACCCAATTGTGCTAAATCAAACAGACTGGGATCTCACAGTGTCCCAGCTCACTGACACTGCAAGGAAACTGGTTTCTCCAATGTCTTGCCGGACTGACAGAGCTCAGACTCTCACAAAGAGGTTTACATAAAACCAAATTTTATTAATAAAATAAAAATCTCAGTGTCTCATGACACTAGATATTAAAAGAACAAGCAACGCGTTTCTCAGACTGCTGTCTGTTTCATCAGCCTGATGAAACAGACAGCAGTCTGAGAAACGCGTTGCTTGTTCTTTTAATATCTAGTGTCATGAGACACTGAGATTTTTATTTTATTAATAAAATTTGGTTTTATGTAAACCTCTTTGTGAGAGTCTGAGCTCTGTCAGTCCGGCAAGACATTGGAGAAACCAGTTTCCTTGCAGTGTCAGTGAGCTGGGACACTGTGAGATCCCAGTCTGTTTGATTTAGCACAATTGGGTGCTGCTCCACTTGTGAGTACCTTTTTGATTACCTATCAAATCTCTTTCACCAACTGTATTACACTAGGAGGCGCCTTTGTCTTTTTGTGATTTTTTTCACAGAGAAAACTTGCTCTTAGATCCTGATTTCCCTGACAAAGCAGCTGACTCCAGTCATCATCTGTGTTC
Source organism: Bombina bombina (assembly GCF_027579735.1). NCBI lineage: Eukaryota > Metazoa > Chordata > Amphibia > Anura > Bombinatoridae > Bombina > Bombina bombina. The sequence goes on from NC_069503.1 coordinate 1,010,418,286, forward strand.
CTGATCATTGATCATCCTGGTATTTGATCACATTCATCATTTGGGACTATACCCACCTCAATTGGGACATTTACCATCTATATAACATTGCAGAAGAAGACAGCATTTCCAGATAAGAACCTTTCAGGAATTTCTTATTACTGTATTTGTTATTATTTGTGTTGTATCCTATGTTTCTCATAGTCCCATATTTATAAGAATTGTTTCATTTTTGTTTACATTATTCCGTATAGTATATTTTATTATAGTTATTATATGTAATATCTTGTTCTCTTCTCTCTTAGCCTATTTACATAATAATCATATAAGGTCCTGTGCGCCCCCTAGTAGTAACACACCCTTAGTGTTACTGATTGTTTCATCATCGAGATGAAGTCTTCTATCAAGCCGCATCTTCAATCTTCTTTCTTGCGGAGCGGAGCGGAGCCATCTTCTTCCAAGCCGACGCAGAACATCCTCTTCAACCAATTGAGCTCGCAATCTATTGGCTGTTCTGATCAGCCAATAGAATGCGAGCTCAATCTGATTGGCTGATCGGATCAGCCAATCGGATTGAACTTGATTCTGATTGGCTGATTCCATCAGCCAATCAGAATAATCCTACCTTAATTCCGATTGGCTGATAGAATCCTATCAGCCAATCGGAATTCGAGGGATGCCATCTTGGATGACGTCCCTTAAAGGAGCCTTCATTCGTCGGTAGTCCGTCGGGCCAGCAGGATGTTCCGCGTCGGAGGTCTGCAAGATGGATCCGGAAGAAAGAAGATTGAAGATGCCGTTGATAGAAGACTTCAGCTGGATCATGGACCTCTTCAGCTCCCGCTTGGATGAAGACTTCAGCCGGATCATGGACATCTTCAGCCCCCCGCTTGGGCTTGGCTCAAGACATCGGAGGAGCTCTTCTGGATCGATCGGTGAACCTGGTATGGTGAAGATAAGGTAGGAAGATCTTCAGGGGCTTAGTGTTAGGTTTATTTAAGAGGGGTTTGGGTTAGATTAGGGGTATGTGGGTGGTGGGTTGTAATGTTGGGGGGGGTATTGTATGTGTTTTTTTTACAGGCAAAAGAGCTGAATTCTTTGGGGCATGCCCCGCAAAGGGCCCTGTTCAGGGCTGGTAAGGTAAAAGAGCTTTGAACTTTAGTAATTTAGAATAGGGTAGGGCATTTTTTTATTTTGGGGGTCTTTGTTATTTTATTAGGGGGATTAGAGTAGGTGTAATTAGTTTAAAATTGTTGTAATTTTTTCTAATGTTTGTAAATATTTTTTTATTTTTTGTAACTTAGTTCTTTTTTATTTTTTGTACTTTAGTTAGTTTATTTAATTGTATTTATTTGTAGCAATTGTATTTAATTTATTTATTGATAGTGTAGTGTTAGGTTTAATTGTAGATAATTGTAGGTATTTTATTTAATTAATTTAAAGATAGTGTAGTGTTAGGTTTAATTGTAACTTAGGTTAGGATTTATTTTACAGGTAATTTTGTTATTATTTTAACTAGGTAACTATTAAATAGTTCTTAACTATTTAATAGCTATTGTACCTGGTTAAAATAATTACAAAGTTGCCTGTAAAATAAATATTAATCCTAAAATAGCTACAATGTAATTATTCGTTATATTGTAGCTATATTAGGGTTTATTTTACAGGTAAGTATTTAGCTTTAAATAGGAATAAGTTATTTAATAAGAGTTAATTTATTTAGTTAGATTTAAATTATATTTAATTTAGGGGGGTGTTAGTGTTAGGGTTAGACTTAGCTTTAGGGGTTAATACATTTATTAGAATAGCGGTGAGCTCAAGTCGGCAGATTAGGGGTTAATGTTTGAAGTTAGGTGTCGGTGATGTTAGGGAGGGCAGATTAGGGTTTAATACTATTTATTATAGGGTTAGTGAGGCGGATTAGGGGTTAATAACTTTATTATAATAGCGGTGCGGTCCGCTCGGCAGATTAGGGGTTAATAAGTGTAGGTAGGTAGCGGCGACATTGTGAGGGGCAGATTAGGGGTTAATAAATATAATATAGGGGTCGGCGGTGTTAGGGGCAGCAGATTAGGGGTACATAGGGATAATGTAAGTAGCGGCGGTTTACGGAGCAGCAGATTCGGGGTTAATAATAATATGCAGGGGTCAGCGATAGCGGGGGCGGCAGAATAGGGGTTAATAAGTGTAAGGTTAGGGGTGTTTAGACTCGGGGTACATGTTAGGGTGTTAGGTGCAGACTTAGGAGGTGTTTCCCCATAGGAAACAATGGGGCTGCGTTAGGAGCTGAACACGGCTTTTTTGCAGGTGTTAGGTTTTTTTTTCAGCTCACACAGCCCCATTGTTTTCTATGGGGGAATCGTGCACGAGCACGTTTTTGAAGCTGGCCGCGTCCGTAAGCAACTCTGGTATCGAGAGTTGCAGTGGCGTTAAATATGCCTGTACGCTCCCTTTTTGGAGCCTAACGCAGCCATTCTGTGAACTCTCAATACCAGAGTTATTTAAAAGGTGCGGCCAGAAAAAAGCCAGCGTTAGCTACGCGGGTCGTTACCGACAAAACTCTAAATCTAGGCGTAAGGGCAGACTCTATACTTCAAAATACAGAAGAATTCAAGTAGTCCGACTCCTCAGTAGAATGGCCGTGTCAATTATTATCACTGTGTATAAATGTAGTCAAGCAAGCACATTGTCACGAACCAAGCCTCCAGACTAAAAAGAAAAAGAAAAGGTATAGGAGGCATTCTGGCCAACAGTGCTGTGGGGGGATTTAAACCCATGGCTCTTTGCTTTACTACTCTGTTTGCTTTTGTGTTGAGCCACAGTCAGTTCTAGCAGTCTGGGAACTATAATGCAATATCATGCAGCTTCAAAGATCAGCCTATAGAGTATTTGTCTTACTTGTAATTACACCTGTGCAAAACACAGGTGCTCTCAATTGTGGATTTACTCAGAGCCAACCCTGTGCAAAGCCTCCCTATTTAAGACTGGATGTTAGGCTGCACAGGGTCTTCACATTGATTCTGTTTTTTCGCAAGCCAGAACATTTCCTGCCTTGACTGGACCCTGGGTTCCTGCCTTATCCAGTTTCCTGGACTTCAGAAAGACTTTACTTTTGAATCTGCATCTCTATTTACAAATTCCTGGACTCCAGTTCCTATCTGGAGAAAGACTTTACTTTTGAATCTGCATCTCTCTTTACAAATTTGTTCCCTACCACTAGTGGACTCCACTGCGTTTGTGGACAATACATACCTTAATAGTTCGTACTTAATTTATCTGCAAGTATTAGTTCATCCTAAGAATTTTGTTCAAATAAATATTGGTTTATTTTCAATCTACATGGCTTCTACTAATCTTCATTTAAAGCAACTGTTCCAGACAATGAGGCTCTCACAAAATATCCTGAGACAGAACATGACACACATACTCCAAGACATGGCAAAGTAATTGACACACTCACCCCCATAAATAGCAAGTCACCACCTCCTTGTACCTCCTTGTACCTTGTAATAATATACACTTCGCTGTTCAATTTGAAATTCCGGATGATCTTTGGGCAGCCAAACACTGTACTAAATTGTAGAGAGACAACTCCATGTACCCTCTCCGTCATCAGCAGACAAGGTGACATAGGCCAAGGGGGGAGGTGACTGGAGCAGCCATTGCAGTCAAACATTGACTGTGGCTGAGCAGTAATGCTGGAGGTAAATAGTAAAAAAAGGAAATAAATCAAGGAGATTGGCTGGTCTGCTTGATGGATTTGATGGTCAGTTTGTGAGCTGTATTACGTACTCTTTTATATTTTTTACCAATAAAATAAACTTTTAACCTGGTGAGCAGTGAACCCTCTTCTTCAGACTCTTTACTTAATAATGTTATATACATAACTTATATTCCACCCAGTTATTGGTTGCACACTTCAGCCATTTATAATAATAATAATAATAATAATAACTGCCTCAGCAGAGAAGGAAACCTAGGTTACAATATAGAGGCGATCATTGCTTTCTGGACACTGAAAATTTGAAAATGTACGAAAAAATTTTTTTCTATTTAAACAACTAATATTTTTTTAATAAATACTGTTGCATATTATTCTTAGGCAGATTAGTATTATTTATATTTATTTAGGGCTAGATTACAAGTGGAATGTTGCGGATTACCCATTGTGCTCTGCCTCATATAATCAGTATAATCTTTTATAATCAGTAGTGCTCAATCTAGTATTAAAAGTCACTGGTTAAAAACCCCTCAACTAATTAGCACACTGGCCACATTTACTTTGCTATTACAATAATCACTTTGAAATATCACTTTTGAAAAGCAGGTGTAAACTGTTTCCCAGTCCACACCAGCACTATCTCTAAGTTAAAAATCACTACACTGCCAGAAACCCACAACACATTAACCCCCTAACTGCCACTACCCCACTGCATAAAGATTGTTACACTATTAACCCCTAAATCACCACAAAACCCATAATGAAAACACCCTTACACTTTTTAACCCCTAAACTGCGACAACCCCATTGCAAAAATGCCGCCTAAGCTATAAACAGATGAACCATCACAACCTCAATGCAAAAATAATTCTTTCTTTCATGTAATTGGCAAGAGTCCATGAGCTAGTGACATATGGGATATACAATCCTACCAGGAGGGGCAAAGTTTCCCAAACCTCAAAATGCCTATAAATACACCCCTCACCACACCGTAATTCAGTTTTACAAACTTTGCCTCCTATGGAGGTGGTGAAGTAAGTTTGTGCTAAGATTTCTACGTTGATATGCGCTTCTCAGCATTGTTGAAGCCCGATTACTCTCAGAGTACAGCGAATGTCAGAGGGACGTTAAGGTAGTATCACCTATTAAATACGATGATTTCTCTAACGGGGGTCTTTTTCATGGGTTCTCTGTTATCGGTCGTAGAGATTCATCTCCTACCTCCCTTTTCAGATCGACGATATACTCTCAATTTACCATTACCTCTACTAATAACTGTTTTAGTACTGGTTTGGCTATCTGCTATATGTGGATGGGTGTCTTTTGGTAAGTTTGTTTTCATTACTGAAGACACTCTCAGCTATGGTTTGGAACTTTATGCAAATTATATAAAGTTCTAAATATATGTATTTGCCATGAGTCAGGTTCATGTATTTCCTTCTGCAGACAGTGAGTTTCATATTTGGGAATGTAAACACTTTAAGAAATTTATTTCTTACCTGGGGTTTAGTCTTTTTTCAATTTGACTACTTTTGCAATTGCGGGTGTTAGGCCCGTGGGTGTGTCAAATGCTAGACAAATGCTTTATTGTGTCATTTTTGGCGCAAACTTTTTTTGGCGCGAAAGGATACGTTTATGACGCAACTTCGTCATTTCCGGCGTCATACGTGACACCGAGACCTTTCACACGGCGGCGTCATTAGTGACGCAGGTGTGTCATTTCCGGTCAAATTTTTTTCATTATTTCAATACCCCATTGATGTTTGCCTCCTTTCTTCTCTATCAAGAGGCCTATGTTTTTGCATTTTTTCCCATTCCTGAAACTGTCATTTAAGGAAATAGATAATTTTGCTTTATATTTTGTTTTTTCTCTTACATTGAGCAAGATGTCCCAATCTGATCCTTCCTCTGAAGTTTCTGCTGGAACATTGCTGCCTGACATCGGTTCTACCAAAGCTAAGTGCATTTGTTGTAAAATTGTAGAAATTATTCCACCGAATGTCATTTGTAATAGTTGTCATGATAAACTTTTACATGCAGATAGTGTTTCTATCAGTAATAGTACATTGCCAGTTGCAGTTCCTTCAACTTCTAATGTGCATGATTTACCTGTCAATTTTAAAGAATTTGTTTCTGATTCTATTATGAAGGCTTTGTCTGCATTTCCACCTTCTAATAAACGTAAAAGGTCTTTTAAAACTTCTCAATTAGCTGATGAAATTTCAAATGATCAGCAACATATTAATTCATCCTCTTCTGATGAGGATCTATCTGAAACAGAAGATCCTTCCTCAGATATTGACACTGACAAATCTACTTATTTATTTAAAATAGAGTATATGCGTTCTTTATTAAAAGAAGTGTTAATTACTTTGGATATTGAGGTAACCAGTCCTATTGACGTTCAGTCTAATAAACGTTTAAATGCTGTTTTTAAACCTCCTGTGGTTTCCCCAGGTGTTTTTCCCATTCCTGAGGCTATTTCTGATATGATTTCTAGGGAATGGAATAAGCCAGGTACTTCCTTTATTCCTTCTTCAAGGTTTAAGAGATTGTATCCTTTACCAGCAAAATCTATAGAGTTTTGGGAAAAGATCCCCAAAGTTGATGGGGCTATTTCTACTCTTGCTAAACGTACCACTATTCCTATGGAAGATAGCACTTCCTTTAAGGATCCTTTAGATAGGAAGCTTGGATCTTATCTAAGGAAGGCCTATTTATATTCAGGTCATCTTCTCAGACCTGCTATTTCTTTGGGTGATGTTGCGGCTGCATCAACTTTCTGGTTGGAAAATTTAGCGCAACATGAATTGGATTTTGACATATCTAGCATTGTTTGCTTACTGCAACATGCTAATTATTTTATTTGTGATGCCATTTTTGATATTATCAAAATTGATGTTAGATCCATGTCTTTAGCTGTATTAGCTAGAAGAGCTTTGTGGCTTAAATCTTGGAATGCTGATATGACATCTAAATCTAGATTACTATCTCTTTCTTTCCAAGGTAATAATTTATTTGGTTCTCAGTTGGATTCTATTATTTCAACTATCACTGGAGGAAAAGGAGTTTTTTTGCCTCAGGATAAAAAACCTAAGGGTAAATCTAAGGCTTCTAACCGTTTTCGTTCCTTTCATCAGAATAAAGAACAAAAACTCAATGCTCCTCCCAAGGAATCTGCTTCCAGTTGGAAGCCTTCCTCAAATTGGAATAAATCCAAGCCATTTAGGAAACCAAAGTCTGCCACTAAATCCGCATGAAGGTGCGGCCCTCATTCCAAAGTAAGACCTCCTGTGAGAAGATTTTTTCTCTCACGCATCCCTGTAAATCCAGTAAAAGCTCAGGCTTTTCTGAAGTGTGTTTCAGACCTGGAGTCTTCAGGGGTAATCATGCCAGTTCCTGCTCAGGAACAAGGTTTGGGGTTTTATTCAAACCTATTCATTGTACCAAAGAAAGAAAATTTGTTCAGACCAGTTCTGGATCTGAAAATTTTGAATCGTTATGTAAGAGTACCAACTTTCAAGATGTTCACTATAAGGACTATTCTGCCTTTTGTTCAGCAAGGACATTATATGTCCACAATAGACTTGCAGGATGCATACCTTCATATTCCGATTCATCCAGAACACTATCAGTTTCTGAGATTCTCTTTTCTAGACAAGCATTACCAATTTGTTGCTCTTCCATTTGGCCTAGCAACAGCTCCAATAATCTTTTCAAAGGTTCTGGGTGCCCTACTATCTGTAATCAGAGAACAGGGTATTGCGGTGTTTCCTTATTTGGACGATATCTTGGTACTAGCTCAGTCTTTACATACTGCAGAATCTCACACGAATCAACTAGTGTTGTTTCTTCGGAAACATGGTTGGAGGATCAATTTAGCAAAAAGTTTCTTGATTCCTCAGACAAGGGTCACCTTTTTAGGTTTCTAGATAGATTCAGTGTCCATGACTCTGTCTCTAACAGACAAGAGATGTTTAAAATTGGTCCCAGTATGCCGGCACCTTCAGTCTCAGTCATTCCCTTCAGTGGCTATGTGCATGGAAGTTTTAGGTCTCATGACTGCAGCATCGGACGCGATCCCCTTTGCTCGTTTTCACATGAGACCTCTACAGCTTTGCATGCTGAATCAATGGTGCAGGGATTATACAAAGATATCACAATTAATATCCTTGAATCCCAATGTACGACACTCTCTGACATGGTGGATAGATCACCATCGTTTAGTTCAAGGGGCCTCTTTTGTTCGGCCAATCTGGACTGTGATCTCAACAGATGTGAGTCTTTCAGGTGGGGAGCTCTTTGGGGATCTCTGACAGCACAAGGGGTTTGGAAATCTCAAGAGGCGAGATTACCAATAAATATTTTAGGGCTCTTCAGTTTTGGCCTCTGCTAAAGAGAGAACCGTTCATTTGTTTTCAGACAGACAATATCACAACTGTGGCTTATGTCAATCATCAGGGTGGGACTCACAGTCCCCAAGCTATGAAAGAAGTATCACAGATACTTGCTTGGGCAGAATCCAGCTCCTGTCTAATCTCTGCGGTGCATATCCCAGGTGTAGACAATTGGGAGGTGGATTATCTCAGCCGCCAGACTTTACATCCAGGGGAGTGGTCTCTCCATCCAGATGTGGTTTCTCAGATTGTTCAGATGTGGGGTCTTCCAGAGATAGATCTCATGGCCTCTCATCTAAACAAGAAACTTCCCAGATACCTGTCCAGGTCCAGGGATGTTCAGGCAGAAGCAGTGGATGCACTGACACTTCCTTGGTGTTATCATCCTGCTTACATCTTCCCGCCTCTAGTTCTCCTTCCAAGAGTGATCTCCAAAATCATCATGGAACAGTCTTTTGTGTTGCTGGTGGCTCCAGCATGGCCACACAGGTTTTGGTATGCGGATCTGGTGCGGATGTCCAGTTGCCCGCCTTGGCCACTTCCGTTACGGCCGGACCTACTATCTCAAGGTCCGTTTTTCCATCAGGATCTCAAATCATTAAATTTGAAGGTGTGGAAATTGAATGCTTAGTTCTAAGTCATAGAGGTTTCTCTGACTCGGTGATTAATACTATGGGGGGTAGTTATCAAGCCGTCAACCTCAAATACGCTGGAATTCCGCAGCGTATTTGTGGCGAGGCTGATTCGCCTTAGTTATCAAAGGCTAGAGCCCGGCAAAAGTAGAATTTTGTGATGTAAACTTCGATCCGCCGGACTCAGTCCGACACAGATCGATTCTTACGTCACTCCAGATGTTACGCACACAAGTTCACTGCTGCCAGACATCCCATTGATTCCTATGGGAAATGTCTGCACCTAACACCCTAACATGTTCCCCGAGTCTAAACACACCTAATCTGCCCCCCCTACACCGCCGCAACTAAATAAATATATTACCCCCTAAACCGCCGCTCCCAGAGCCCACCACCACTATAATAAATATGTTAACCCCTAAACCGCCGCTCCCGGAGCCCACCGCAAGCTTTATACATATTAACCCCTAAACCGCCGCTCCCGGAGCCCACCGCAAGCTACTCTATACATATTAACCCCTAAACCGCCGCTCCCGGAGCCCACCGCAAGCTTTATACATATTAACCCCTAAACCGCCGCTCCCGGAGCCCACCGCAAGCTACTCTATACATATTAACCCCTAAACCGCCGCTCCCGGACACAGCCGCAACCTACATTATACCTAGTAACCCCTATCCTGCCCCCCCTATACCGCCGCCCTCTATAATAAAGTTATTAACCCCTAATCTGCCCCCCCTACACCGTCGCCACCTATAATACATTTATTAACCCCTATCCTGCCCCCCCTACACCGCTGCCACTGTAATAAAATTATTAACCCCTAAACCTAAGTCTAACACTAACCCTAACACCCCCCTAACTTAAATATTAATTAAATAAATCTAAATAATATTTCTATTATTAACTAAATGAATCCTATTTAAAACTAAATACTTATCTTTAAAATAAACCCTAATATAGCTACAATATAAATAATAATTATATTGTAGCTATCTTAGGATTTATTTTTATTTTACAGGCAAATTTCAATTTATTTTAACTAGGTACAATAGCTATTAAATAGTTATTAACTATTTAATAGCTTACCTAGCTAAAATAAAGAGAAATTTACCTGTAAAATAAAAACTAACCTAAGTTACAATTACACCTAACACTACACTAGTTTTAAATAGGAATAATTTATTAAAGTATAAATACTTACCTGTAAAATAAACCCTAAGATAGCTACAATGTAATTCATAATTACATTGTAGCTATTTTAGGATTTATATTTATTTTACAGGTAACTTTGTATTTATTTTAGCTAGTTAGAATAGTTATTAAATAGTTATTAACTATTTAATAACTACCTAGCTAAAAGAAATACAAAATTACCTGTAAAATAAATCCTAACCTAAGTTACAATTAAACCTAACACTACACTATCATTAAATTAATTAAATAAATTAACTACAAATAACTACAATTAAATACAATTACATAAACTAACTAAAGTACAAAAAATAAAAAAAGCTAAGTTACAAAAAATAAAAAACATAAGTTACAAACATTTAAAAAATATTACAACAATTTTAAGCTAATTACACCTAATCTAAGCCCCCTAATAAAATAACAAAGCCCCCCAAAATAAAAACATTCCCTACCCTATTCTACATTAAAAAAGTTCAAAGCTCTTTTACCTTACCAGCCCTTAAAAGGGCCTTTTGTGGGGCATGCCCCAAAGAAAACTGCTCTTTTGCCTGCAAAAGAAAAATACAACCCCCCCAACATTAAAACCCACCACTCACATACCCCTAATCTAACCCAAACCCCCCTTAAAATAACCTAACACTAATCCCCTGAAGATCATCCTACCTTGAGTCATCTTCACTCAGCCGAGCCACCGATGGAACTGAAGAGGAAATCCGGAGCGCCAGAAGTGATCCTACAAGGGGCGCTGAAGCAGTCTTCCATCCGATGAAGTGATCCTCCAAGCGGCGCTGAAGAAGTCTTCCATCCGGCCGATGTCATCTTCCAAGTGGCGCTGAAGATCATCTTCCATCCGGGCGATGTCATCTTCCAAGCGGGGTCTTCAATCTTCTTGCTTCAGGATCGACCTTCATCCCGCCGACGGGGAACATCCTTCTTCCCCGACGGACTAACGACGAATGAAGGCTCCTTTAAGGGACGTCATCCAAGATGGCGTCCCTTCAATTCCGATTGGCTGATAGGATTCTATCAGCCAATCGGAATTAAGGTAGGAAAAATCTGATTGGCTGATTGAATCAGCCAATCAGATTGAGATCGCATTCTATTGACTTCTTCAGCGCCGCTTGGAGGATCACTTCATCGGATGGAAGATTTCTTCAGCGCCCCTTGGAGGATCACTTCTGGCGCTCCGGATTTCCTCTTCAGTTCCGTCGGTGGCTCGGCTGAGTGAAGACGACTCAAGGTAGGATGATCTTCAGGGGATTAGTGTTAGGTTATTTTAAGCGGGGTTTGGGTTAGATTAGGGGTATGTGGGTGGTGGGTTTTAATGTTGGGGGGGGTTGTATTTTTCTTTTACAGGCAAAAGAGCAGTTTTCTTTGGGGCATGCCCCACAAAAGGCCCTTTTAAGGGCTGGTAAGGTAAAAGAGCTTTGAACTTTTTAATGTAGAATAGGGTAGGGAATGTTTTTATTTTGGGGGGCTTTGTTATTTTATTAGGGGGCTTAGATTAGGTGTAATTAGCTTAAAATTGTTGTAATATTTTTTAAATGTTTGTAACTTATGTTTTTTATTTTTTGTAACTTAGCTTTTTTTATTTTTTGTACTTTAGTTAGTTTATGTAATTGTATTTAATTGTAGTTATTTGTAGTTAATTTATTTAATTAATTTAATGATAGTGTAGTGTTAGGTTTAATTGTAACTTAGGTTAGGATTTATTTTACAGGTAATTTTGTATTTCTTTTAGCTAGGTAGTTATTAAATAGTTAATAACTATTTAATAACTATTCTAACTAGCTAAAATAAATACAAAGTTACCTGTAAAATAAATATAAATCCTAAAATAGCTACAATGTAATTATTAATTACATTGTAGCTATCTTAGGGTTTATTTTACAGGTAAGTATTTAGTTTTAAATTGGAATAATTTATTAAAGTATAGTGTAGTGTTAGGTGTAATTGTAACTTAGGTTAGTTTTTATTTTACAGGTAAATTTCTCTTTATTTTAGCTAGGTAAGCTATTAAATAGTTAATAACTATTTAATAGCTATTGTACCTAGTTAAAATAAATTGAAAGTTACCTATAAAATAAAAATAAATCCTAAGATAGCTACATTATAATTATTATTTATATTGTAGGTATATTAGGGTTTATTTTATAGGTAAGTATTTAGTTTTAAATAGGATTCATTTAGTTAATAATAGAAATATTATTTAGATTTATTTAATTAATATTTAAGTTAGGGGGGTGTTAGGGTTAGTGTTAGACTTAGGTTTAGGGGTTAATAAATTTCTTACAGTGGCGGCGGTGTAGTGGGGGGCAGGATAGGGGTTAATAAATGTATTATAGGTGGTGACGGTGTAGGGGGGGCAGATTAGGGGTTAATAAATTTAATATAGGTTGTGGCAGGGTCCGGGAGCGGCGGTTTAGGGGTTAAACTATTTATTTAGTTGCGGCGAGGTGCGGGATCAGCAGGATAGGGGTTAATAACTTTATTATAGAGGGCGACGGTATAGGGGGGGCAGGATAGGGGTTACTAGGTATAATGTAGGTTGCGGCGGTGTCCGTGAGCGGCGGTTTAGGGGTTAATACATTTATAAGTGTTGCGGCGGGGTCTAGGAGCGGCAGTTTAGGGGTTAGTAACTTTATTGAGATGCGGGGGGCTCCGGGGGCGCCGGTATAGGGGGTAGAATAGTGTAGTTTAGTGTGGGTGCTTAGTGACAGGCTAGCAATAAAGCTGTGAAAAAGCAGAAGAGCAGCGAGATCGGATGAGTGATAACTCTCACAGTCCGCTGCTCATCGCCCCGTACTTGGTGCGTGGCCTTTTGACAGATTTATTGATAACTTAGGCGTATTTTTTCAGGTCCGCAGCGGCAAAGGTAGGCGAGCTTAGGCTGGCGTATTGGGCCTGGGAAGGCTGGAAAGTTGACACGATAACTACCCCCCTATGTTACAAGCTCGTAAATCTGTCTCTAGAAAGATTTATTATAGAGTTTGGAAGACTTACATTTCATGGTGTTCTTCTCATAAATTCTCCTGGCATTCTTTTAGAATTCCTAGAATTTTAAAGTTCCTTCAGGATGGTTTGGATATGGGTTTGTCTGCAAGTTCCTTGAAAGGACAAATCTCCGCTCTTTCTGTTTTATTTGACAGAAAGATTGCTATACTTCCTGATATTCACTGTTTTGTACAGGCTTTAGTTCGTATTAAGCCTGTCATTAAATCAATTTCTCCTCCTTGGAGTCTTAATTTGGTTCTGAAGGCATTACAGGCTCCTCCATTTGAGCCTATGCATTCTTTGGACATTAAACTACTTTCTTGGAAACTGTTGTTCCTTTTGGCTATCTCTTCTGCTAGAAGAGTTTCTGAGCTATCTGCTCTTTCTTGTGAGTCTCCTTTTCTGATTTTTCATCAGGATAAGGCAGTTTTGCGGACTTCTTTTCAATTTTTACCTAAGGTTGTGAATTCTAACAACATTAGTAGAGAAATTGTTGTCCCTTCCTTATGTCCTAATCCTAAGAATTCTTTGGAGAGATCCTTACATTCTTTGTATGTGGTAAGAGCTTTGAAATATTATGTGGAAGCTACTAAAGATTTCAGGAAGACTTCCAGTCTATTTGTTTTATTTTCTGGTCCTAGGAAAGGTCAGAAGGCTTCTGCTAGTTCCTTGGCTTCTTGGTTGAAACTTTTGATTCATCAATCTTATTTGGAGTCGGGTCAGGCCCCGCCTCAGAGAATTACAGCTCATTCTACTAGATCAGTTTCCACTTCGTGGGCTTTTAAGAATGAAGCTTCGGTTGATCAGATTTGCAAAGCGGCGACTTGGTCCTCTTTGCATACATTTACTAAATTCTACCGTTTTGATGTATTTGCTTCTTCGGTTTTTGGTAGAAAAGTTCTTCAGGCAGCTGTTTCAGTTTGATTCTTCTGCTTTTGATTTAAGTTTTTTTCTTTCAAAGATGAAATAAACTTATTTTTGTTTTGGGTTGTGGATTAATTTTTCAGCGGAATATGGCTGTTATTATTTTTTCCCTCCCTCTCTAGTGACTCTTGAGTGGAAGACTCCACATCTTGGGTATTGATATCCCATATGTCACTAGCTCATGGACTCTTGCCAATTACATGAAAGAAAACATAATTTATGTAAGAACTTACCTGATAAATTCATTTCTTTCATATTGGCAAGAGTCCATGAGGCCCACCCTTTTTATGGTGGTTATGATTTTTTTTGTATAAAGCACAATTATTTCCAAATTTCCTTTGTTGATGCTTTCTACTCCTTTCTTTATCACCCCACTGCTTGGCTATTCGTTAAACTGAATTGTGGGTGTGGTGAGGGGTGTATTTATAGGCATTTTGAGGTTTGGGAAACTTTGCCCCTACTGGTAGGATTGTATATCCCATATGCCACTAGCTCATGGACTCTTGCCAATATGAAAGAAATGAATTTATCAGGTAAGTTCTTACATAAATTATGTTTTTTATTACATAATATATGACCATAACAAAAAATATGTTATCATTTGGTCAAATCATATAAATATAACAAATATACAGATTCCATAATAGTATCAGTTTTCAACAAAATAATTAATAAAAGATAAAATAACAAAAACAAAGGCAAATCCTTATTACCTTTATTTCCTTACATGTTAAATTTATTTTGGTAAAATCCAGTTACGTCTTGTCAGTTATTTAATTTTAACATCAGATTCTCTAACTCACTTTTCAAAAATGTAATATTATTCTGTTATGCTTGCTTTATTAAATATTTATATTACAGTACACTGTATCTGTTTTTTAAGTATATGCATTCAAACCTACACAAAGGAGGTTAACAATGTAACCATATTTTAGTATTTAATATTTGAAGTTTACATTTCCTCCAACTAATACATGGCAATGCTATTTTTTTGAGTAAATAAGTTTCCACGTAACCTCTCTAGTGGTGAATTATTCAAATTTTTAAATGATTCCAAAATTTGTCTTTGTCAATCTACAAATAAATAATAAATATTGCCATTTTTTAGTCAAAATATGTGTTATATCATTTTATCAGAATATAGTTTTCTACTTCTGAAAATTTTGGAGAGATTTTTTTTTTATAACCAATGCTTAGTTTCCGTCCTAAAAGAATTACTTGAGTGAACTGTTTTTTATTTCTATTTCCCTTTGGAATTTCTAGTAACTACACTCCCTAACTCCAAGACCCCCTATGTTACCAAACAAATTACAACAAAACAAAAACAAAAAACATACTCAAAATAATAAAGGATTACTGAAAAAAAAAAAAAAAACCTTATAGGTGCGGAGCCAGCTGTGGAGCTGAGCAGACGCAGGTTTTGAGAGCTCCTGCTCTAATTACATCATAAAGTGCTCCAAATGGCCCTAAAACATAACATTTTGAGCGGTAACTAGGTTGTAAAGCACTGCAACCACATTTTGAGCATTCCCAAACCTCATATGTGCAACAATTTTTGGAGTGGGACCTAGCTGACCTGTCGAGAACCAGACAAAGTCTGAATCACTTCTTCCATGCATCATTATGTGAGAGCGACCACATTGCTGACTACCCTGGACATATTGGTCAAATACTTCTTGACCCAGCTTTTGGGGATGATCCCCGGCAACAGCTTATAGTGAGGCGTGAACACCGCCATTGAGACAGCGACGCCACAGACATAGTGATCTCTTTGAAAGAAAATGGCTAGTCACCACTGCCTCCACCATCGGACTCTTCCAGAATCAGGATGGAGGGATTCTACACAACTATTTCTACCCTATTGGCAGACCTTGAACTAAAGGTAGACAGGGGATTCAAGGATCTAATAGGCATTGTCAGAAATGGCCACGCAGAGGAGGTCACTGAAAATTTAATTTCTCAGGAGGCTAACCTAACTACAACACTAGTGGATCATCTGGACTTCCCTCTGATCCCAGCACCACACTTGGAGACCTCCCTCAAAACCTGGTTGTTCTCAGGTCGAAGACTGCCTGGCGCCATTGTTGAAGTATCCACACAGAACGATCTACTGGCTTCAATGGTAACAGTGACCTCCAGAGTGAAATTCATACCGCTCCAACTCACACATGTGTCATCAGGCTGCAGGAGTGCAGTCGGCCCCTGTGGCTGGATCCTGACGAGCTTTGCCCACAGATTATACCATCCTGGGGTATATGCCTGGTCAGAGTGGAGAAAGAGGTGTTCTACGGTGACAATAGAAAACCTTCCTAACTACGTTGTTAACTTCGGCTGGGACACCTATCGCAACCTGATAAGCTGGATCCGTTTGGGTGTCGGCTAGATCGGAGGCCTCAGTCTAAGCATCAAATGAGTCCAGGTTTCTGCAGGGTTGATATGGTCTCATTTTAACTTCTTTTTTTTTCATGCTATCCCTCCATGGCAAAGCTTGAGACATTTATGTTAACAATGTTTATTCATCACTGATCCATAAGCTTAACTCAAATGTATAACATATTCTAAAAATGAACACTACTATTGTCCATTCTGTTTTGTTGTGTGATAACTGTTATGCAATGTTCGATGTAGTTTGTATTGCTCTATATAAGTTATATAGTCACGATTTACTTACTTATCAGCTAAGGTTCAGAATATCACTGAGCCTGCCTTGCCTATTAGCAGTAATTTTTAGTCAGATGTCTCTAATTCTACCTACTAAATTTTAATAACCTAATAACAATAATTTAGCTTGGTATGTATAGACAGGAATGCCCTGTAGTAGAATTTCTGACCTTAGTTATCTGCTATATTTCTCAATATGGTTAAGTTTTTGACAGATGGAAACGTTGGGATTACAGATATTGATAATTACTTTATTTTTGTGAAATGTTTACATATTATGTCAAGCTTCTTTAATTTATTGCTTCTTAAGAAGTTCTTATACTCTTGAGCCCTATTTAAGATACTGGCACCTTATTCTCAAGCTACACGTGAGAACAACCTTTAACTACCAACCACAGCATCCCTAGCATCCTAACAATGTTTACATATATATATGCATTCCTGTTACCGGTTCACTAAGAAACATACAATAATCTCATTTGTAACTCACTAGCTTTCCTACCTACTACTGAACATGCCATAATAGCTTGTCTTTAAACCTAATAATTTTGACCAGTTAATCTAGTAGAGCTTAGACTCTCTCTTTCTTGATCAGAGTTGAAACATGAAGGACTATGGTCGTATGTATGAATAGACAGGACATAGACACATGGGTACATACAGATTGGTTAACTACATATATTTTAGTATATTACACTAGTTACCCGTCTGTCTCTATACATATAAAAAAAACTAATATTAGTGATAGTGCTTTCTTATCCCATAACAATAGCTTATACATTCACATAGGGAGTGGTTAAGTTGAGCACTATCTTAGGAAAGCTAAGTGGAAAACCTCCAACCCACACGTCATTATCTACTGTCTTATTGAAACTCCAGCTATTACCTACACATTGGTTACTTCTTGGCTATCACTTTTAGATAGTGATGATTATGATCTCTTTCCAAACATAATTTCAGGATGTTGTTTAATGTGGTAGAAGGGATCATAAATTCCTACATACATACTATATATAGGGGTGCTTGCAAATAGCTCTAATCATAACACACAGCTATATGTCACAGTGCACTGATGGGCAGTGATGACACCATTTATGAAGTAGCGAGGTAGTGCAGCCTACGTCCAGGGTGGCGCACATTGCTATGCACTCATCCTCTAGACATATAGCTCTCAGGACACTTGTATATTCCATTAGGCTATTAGGTCTGGGCTTTATATTGTCTCCTCTAGATATTTAGCTCTTATAGCACATGTATATCACACTATATTAGTATGTCTATACTTTATATTACCTCCTCTAAATCTTTAGCTCTTATGACACATGTATATCACTTTGTGTCAGAAGGTTCGTGTTTAATATTACATCCTCTAGATAATTAGCTCTCTATTTTGAGTACCACCAGTGCTCCTGAAAAACAGTCCCCCATAGGAAACATTATATGTTCCATTCACAAATGTTAAAACATACTCCTTCACAAGACCGATGCCCTCACAGCTCATTGTGTATATTTACTCTCCTATGCAGAATGGCAATCTCCTATTGAGATGTGTTAGCTGGCTTTAATGGTGCTAGATAACAAGCAGTTCAGATAGTACATGCTTCTTTATAAAAGTGCACTGTTTCCCTTTGAGAGACTGTCATAGTAATACCATAAAGATGATAGAAGTTATAGATACCAAGCAATTTCTAAGGCCGTCATACATGTTTTAATACTATGTGTTTATGATGTCATTTCAGAGAAGTACCAGCAGCAATGGCCCTAACTTTCTCTATTATAGCCTTCAGGTTATATGCCTATGCCAAGTTCATACATTTACTCCCTGCATATGCACTACAAATATTATGAGGACTGTATGGTTTGTTTGTTTTTTAGTAGATGATTAGTTGTGGAGTCTGTAATGTTTTCCCAATTAAATATATTAGCTCTCACCTTCCAGCAGTTTACTGCTTTAGAACAACAATTCTACATTTAGCTCACTTAACCCCTATAGCCTAACGGGTATTAACCTTACTATATGTCCCCATATCTAATTCTATTACAGAAAGCATTTCTAAGCTAACAATCTATTATGTATATAATATAACCTGGAGCTGTTCCTAGGCTAGTAAACTTGATTAGGCACCCCTGTCCCTATACCCTTGCTATATATCCTCCACTTATTGCTCCCAGCATAATTTCCCCTATGGTAACCATAGAGGGCTCCGCCCCCCCTCCTCAACTCAAAGCGGCTCTTGCCTGCTGAGCTCCCTTAATATAAAGGCCCACATGAGGCCCCTTCATTAGTTATTCATGATAACCACCCCTAAATATAAAAATAGAGGTTTCAAGTAACTACTTTTTTAACAATCAGCTTATTTCTTCTTCTGTACATATATTTGTATTGTATACTATGAAAATGCTCCCATTCCTTTTACAACATTTATTGTTTGTTTTCTCTTCTAATGCACAAAACCTCAATAAAAAATGTTTTTTCAAAAAAAATAAAAAATAAAACCTTTTTCTAGAATCGAAATCCCACCAAAAAATAACCCCCCTAAAACCCCCATACTTAAACCTAAAGTCCACCAAAAAAAAAAACACATAAAGATTCCTATCCTAAAACTAAAGCCCCCCCCCCAAAAAAAAAATAAAGCTTCCCTAAAAATAATAAAAAGGCCCTAAGAAAAAGAACTAAAGAGCCAACTAAAATAAATAGACTATAAAACTATCAATCCCTAAACCACCACAACCCATCATAAAAATACACCCTGCACTATTAGCCCCTAATTTGACACAAAATAAAAAAGATCCTATCTTAAAACTAAAGCCCCCTTAGAAAAAAATTAAAAATAAAATACAAAAACACCTATCCTAATATTAGAGCCCCTGTAAAATTAAAAGAATAAAATAAAAAGCCCCCTAAAAAAATACAAAGAAAAAAAAGAAAAATGTATTTTTTCCTATGTCCAGCATCTTCATCCAATGTAGTAAACAACAATTCTGTGCGGAGTGTGGTCCTCTTCCTGGGCTCCTCTTCTTAGGCTGCTCTTCCTTCAGCCCTAAACCAGCAGACTGGCTCTTCTCTTTCCATCTTTTATGTTCTGGCAGGTTTTTTTTTTTTTCAAAATCAGCCAATAGGGTAAATGCTCATTCTATTGGCCGATTTAGAAAATGTAAATATTTGATGGTTCACTGAGTTTTATTTTCTATTTTATGGCTTAATGACTACCAGATGATATCAAAGAACTAAATTTACTTTTATAATTGCAAAAGCCTGTAAATCTGTGGGTTATATACAATAAATATTTGTTGTTAACTTGTGTTACTATACTATACTTTTATAATAATGAAAAATATTATTTATTGCGCACTTTGTAAAGTGTTGCTAGCTATATATCCTGACAAGAACGGAGCTGAAGAAAAGTCAAGTAAAGCTGAATGACAGAGTCTACTCAGGTTTGTCCAAGTAATTAACGCCCTTTGGCTAGATTTAGAATTTTATTTAATTGCCACATGAATTGTCCAAGCCATTCCTTGAGGGCTCCAATTACATTAAGATTTAAAGATTTCTTTCAATGTAGGTGCCTTAATCAAAGTGACTGAATTTGATTTACACTTGAGTCAAAGTACAGAGATGATTAAATTATTCGCTGTCTGAGGTTTACATCAATGAATAATCTAACATAATGATTAGCGAATCCCTCAGTTAATCACCTGATAAGATTTAAAAAGTTATGAGCCTATATATGGAATGAGACTATTTTCTATTTCAAATTATGCAAATTCCTTCCATCCTTCCTAATAATAATAATAATAATAATAATAACAAACTTAAGCACAAAGGAACCATAACTAAATCTCAAGTATAATAATGTATTCAGAGATTTGCCTGAAAATATTATGTAGATTTTTGTTCCAGTCAAATTATAACGATTTATTTTTTTCTGCTGCCAAAAATAGGGACAAATAAAAAAAGAATCCCTAAAGTGTGCTACCAATGGCTGGGGGGAATATAGCCATGTTAAAAAGACTTAAAGGGACACTGAACCCAAATTGTTTCTTTCATGATTCAGATAGAGCATGTCATTTTAAATCAACTTTCTAATTTACTCCTATTATCACATTTTCTTTGTTCTCTTGCTCTCTTTATTTGAAAAAGAAGGTATCTAAGCTGAGGAGCCAGTCAATGTTTGGTTTAGAACCCTGGACAGCACTTGTTTATTGGTGGGTGAATTTATCCACCAATCAGCAAGAACAACCCAGGTTGCTCACCAAAAATGTTCCGGCTTCTAAACTTACATTATTGCTTTTCAAATAAAGATACCAAGAGAATGAAGATCATTTGATAATAGGAGTAAATTAGAAAGTTGTTTAAAATTGCATGCTCTATCTGAATTACAAAAGAAAACAATTGGGTTCAGTGTCCTTTTAAAGGCACAGTTTACCCTAAAAAAAATTCCCCTTTATTTTTTCCCAATGATCCGTTTTACCTGATTACAAGTGGCGAGCTATTTAGCATTTTCATTCGAGTACAAACACCGCTGAAAAATAAACTTTTAACACCCATGGGTTAGCGCATGCAAGTTGGAACTAAATTATTGACAAGTTAATTTCAGGACTTCAGATATTGCAACCCCGTTAACTTCTTCTCCCCATATACTTTAATGAAGTGCGCTTTTTAAAATAACAATTATTGTTTGCAAGCTAACCTGACACCATGGTAGGCCTAAAGATCTAAACCCAAAAGGTAGTTCCAATGTTCTTCACATGGAAGAAAATGTTCTTTTTATTTTTAAATATAAAATTTAAATATATATATATATATATATATATATATATATATATATATATATATATATATATATTATATATGATTTTGTTTGTGGAAACTATATATACAGTATATATACAGGTATATATATATATATATATATATATATATATATATATATATATATATATATATATATATATATATATATATATAAACAAATATATATAGCAATATATCTTTAAAAATACAAAGAATACATACTACTATGTGGAGAATATTGGAATGAATTTTTTTTACAATAATTACACAGTAAAACACATAAAATATTAATGGAATAAAAAATATTTTTCTTTTTTTAATGTATTTGAGTGGACAGTGCTTCAGAGTGTATATATATATATATATATATATATATATATATATATTTATATATATATATATATATATATATATATATATATATATATATGATTTTGTTTGTGGAAACTATATATACAGGTATATATATATATATATATATATATATATATATATATATATATATATATATAAACAAATATATATAGCAATATATCTTTAAAAATACAAAAAATATATACTACTATGTGGAGAATATTGGAATGAAATTTTTTTACAATAATTACACAGTAAAACACATAAAATATTAATGGAATAAAAAATATTTTTCTTTTTTAATGTATTTGAGTGGACAGTGCTTCAGAGTATATATACCAATGTACAAGAGGATTCTGGGTATGGTATGCAAATTAGATATGCAAAATCTCAGTTATTTTGCTTCAAATACTGTTTTAGCACAGCGATCCCTTAACAGGATTATTGTAGCAACTGAGAAACTGGTCGCTTGTTAAAACAGTATTTGAAACAAAAAAACTGAGATTTTGCATCTCTTACCCAGAATCATCTTGTGCATTGGTAACAATGTATATGGAGTTTTACTAGGGAAAAGCAAGCGGGGAACTTGCCTAGATGTGCTAATTTTCTATGCAAAAATTTGTATCAATTTACTTTTGAGACATGGAGGATTTTTTCCATTCACCTTGCCATATACTATATACCTTTTAACCCTTATAATAATTTTTATTAATATTTATATAAATAATTTTTTTATCATATAGTGTATATATGAGTGTAATGCTTTATTTTAATGTATCGATATATATATATGACATATAGCACCATGCACTTTGAAACAGTGTAATTATAATAAGGGTATAGTCCTCTTATGTGAACGAATCACTGAATCTTCTTATATTCAATTGCTGAAAGGTAAATGAAATAGTGAAGTTCTGTGATAGAAAGGAACTCAGCTTATAACAGAACCTACTAACACAATGGAGAGCTAATGACTGATACTCAATTTTATCATCTAAATTTTATTAGCAAACTTTAAACACTTCAATCATTTGAATGTCACATATTTATTACATTTAGTGTTGTCATTTCCCTTGTTCAGAAGAGAATTGACTGGTATTTCTGGGCTAGACTGACTTGTTAAGTGAGGTCAGACTGATATACTTCGGGAAACTTCTCCTCTGTCAAAAGCACAAGTGGGTTAAAAGACGCTTCTCCCAGGTGGTGAGTTGGCCATAGAACTAGCCACTGAGCTATTGTTCACCTCTGGCAGATTGCTTCTCATTCTTTATGTGCTTATTGCTTATGCCTTTGGAATTCCCTGAATTTTGACCTGTTGATTTTATTCTGATATCTTTGTTCTGACCCCAGCTTCTTCTTTTACAACCTTATATAATAAAAAAGCCAAGTATGGATCCCACTGAGATAGCAAATATTATTGCCACCTTGTCTCAGCAACAAACTGCACTTACTCACATCCATGAAAGAATTACAAGCTTAAGAGATAAATTTACTTCAGAGGTTTGAAGGATTTCAAGCTCATACTCGGATTGCTATGGGATATGCCGTTTCCCCATCTATTATGACTTTGTCTGCTGCTGAGGGTTCAACTTAAACTAAAACTTCTGGTGCAGAGCAAACAGGACTCTTGCTTTCTCCTGAACCAAATATACCACTATCAGAGAAATTATGTGGGGGTAGACAGCAATTCCAGACTTTTATCTCTGCCTGTCAAATTTCCTTTTCAATTTTGCACTGCTATTGCCCTACTAACTCCGACTGAAGTTACAAAGTGCTTAAAGATAGAGCAACAATTAAATATTTAAAAAATCATAAAAACATAAGTAGTGCAGTTTCATCAGACTAATTGCATCATATAAACCAGTTCAGAAATTTACAAATAATGACCAATCAAAAATAAATGGCTAATACATACACCTAAATGGCTCAATCCACTAATAGTAACTCCTAAATTACATTAGCAAACCCAAAGACACAACAGTATCAGACAATTAGACGAGACACAAATGATCACATTATGGAGATGGTGGTCCCAAGAAGCCCTACTACAAAGCGTAACTAACCTAATCTAATAGGAAATAAATATGTGATATAGGCCTCTAGTTATCAACGTGTCTATTTACCTGCCATTGCCGGCCCCAATACGCCCGCCTAAGCTCGCCTACCATCGCCGCGGCGGACCTGAATACGTTCGCCAAAGTTATCAATAAAGCTGTCAAAAAGCCGCGCACCAAGCACGGGGTGATGAGCAGCGGACTGTGATAGTTATCACTCATCCAATCTCGCTGCTCTTCGGCTTATTTCCAGCTTTATTGCTAGCCTGTCACTAAGCACCCACACTAAACTACACTGTTCTACCCCCTATACCGGCACCCCCGGAGCCCCCCGCAACTAAATCAAGTTATTAACCCCTAAACCGCCGCTCCCGGACACCTCTGCAACTATAATAAATGTATTAACCCCTAAACTGCCGCTCCCGGAGCCCACCGCTACCTACATTATACCTAGTAACCCCTATCCTGCCCCCCCTATACCGCTGCCACCTATAATAAATGTATTAACCCCTATCCTGCCGATCCCGGACCCCGCCACAACTAAATAAATTGTTTAACCCCTAAACCGCCGCTCCCGGACCCCGCCGCCACCTATATTAAACTTATTAACCCCTATCCTGCCCCCCCTATACCTCCGCAACCTATAATAAAATTATTAACCCCTAAACCTAAGTCTAACCCTAACACCCCCCTAACTTAAATATTAATTAAATACATCTAAATATTATAACTCTTATTAACTAAATTAATCCTATTTAAAACTAAATACTTACCTGTAAAATAAACCTTAATATAACTACAATATAAATAATAATTATATTGTATCTATTTTAGGATTTATTTTTATTATACAGGCAAATTTCAATTTATTTTAACTAGGTACAATAGCTATTAAATAGTTATTAACTATTTAATAGCTACCTAGTTAAAATAAAGAGAAATGTACCTGTAAAATAAAAACTAACCTAAGTTACAATTACACCTAACACTACACTATCATTAAATAAATTAATCCTATTTAAAACTAAATACTTACCTGTAAAATAAACCCTAAGATAGCTACAATGTAATTAATAATTACATTGTAGCTATTTTAGGATTTATATTTATTTTACAGGTAACTTTGTATTTATTTTAGCTAGTTAGAATAGTTATTAAATAATTATTAACTATTGAATAACTACCTAGCTAAAAGAAATACAAAATTACCTGTAAAATAAATCCTAACCTAAGTTACAATTAAACCTAACACTACACTATCATTAAATTAATTAAATAAATTACCTACAAATAACTACAATTAAATACAATTAAATAAACTAACTAAAGTACAAAAAATAAAAAAACTAAGTTACAAAAAATAAAAAAAATAAGTTACAAACATTTAAAAAATATTACAACAATTTTAAGCTACTTACACCTAATCTAAGCCCCCTAATAAAATAACAAAGCTCCCCAAAATAAAAAAATGCCCTACCCTATTCTACATTAAAAAGTTAACAGCTCAATTACCTTACCAGCCCTTAAAAGGGCCTTTTGCGGGTCATGCCCCAAAGAATTCAGCTCTTTTGCCTGTAAAAATAAAATACAACCCCCCAACATTAAAGCCCACCACCCACATACCCCTACTCTAACCCAAACCCCCCTTAAATAAACCTAACACTACCCCCCTGAAGATCATCCTACCTTTAGCCGTCTTCAGCCAGCCGACCACCGATGGAACAGAAGAAGACATACGGAGCAGCAGAAGTCATCATCCAAGGGGCACTGAAGAAGTCTTCCATCCGAATGAAGTCATCATCCAGGCAGCGTCTTCAATCTTCATCCATCCGGAGCGGAGCCATCTTCAGACGAGCCGACACGGAGCCATCTTCTTCCACCGATGACTGAACGATGAATGACAGTTCCTTTAAGTGACATCATCCAAGATGGCATCCCTCGAATTCCGATTGGCTGATAGGATTCTATCAGCCAATCGGAATTAAGGTAGGAAAATCTGATTGGCTGATTGAATCAGCCAATCAGATTGAAGTTCAATCCAATTGGCTGATCCAATCAGCCAATCAGATTGATCTCGCATTCCATTGGCTGATCGGAACAGTCAATAGAATGCAAGCTCAATCTGATTGGATCAGCCAATCGGATTGAACTTCAATCTGATTAGCTGATTTAAATCAGCCAATCAGATTTTTCCTACCTTAATTCCGATTGGCTGATAGAATCCTATCAGCCAATCGGAATTCAAGGGACCCCATCTTGGATGACGTCACTTAAAGGAACCGTCATTCGTCGTTCAGTCGTCGGTGGAAGAAGATGGCTCCGCGTCGGCTCGTCTGAAGATGGCTCCGCTCCGCTCCGGATGGATGAAGATTGAAGACGCCGCCTGGATGATGACTTCAATCAGATGGAAGACTTCTTCAGCGCCGCCTGGATGTTGACTTCAATCGGATGGAAGACTTCTTTAGCGCCCCTTGGACGATGACTTCTGCCGCTCCGGATGTCTTCTTCTGTTCCATCGGTGGTCAGCTGTCTGAAGACGGCAAAAGTTAGGATGATCTTCAGGGGGATAGTGTTAGGTTTATTTAAGGGGGTTTGGGTTAGAGTAGGGGTATGTGGGTGGTGGGTTTTAATGTTGGGGGGGTTGTATTTTTTTTTTACAGGCAAAAGAGCTGAATTCTTTGGGGCATGCCCCGCAAAAGGCCCTTTTAAAGGCTGGTAATTTACCTGTTAACTTTTTAATGTAGAATAGGGTAGGGCATTTTTTTATTTTGGGGGGCTTTGTTATTTTATTAGGGTGCTTAGATTAGGTGTAAGTAGCTTAAAATTGTTGTAATATTTTTTAAATGTTTGAAACTTATTTTTTTTTATTTTTTGTAACTTAGTTTTTTTTATTTTTTGTACTTTAGTTAGTTTATTTAATTGTATTTAATTGTAGTTATTTGTAGGTAATTTATTTAATTCATTTTATGATAGTGTAGTGTTAGGTTTAATTGTAACTTAGGTTAGGATTTATTTTACAGGTAATTTTGTATTTATTTTAGCTAGGTAGTTATTAAATAGTTAACTATTTAATAACTATTCTAACTAGCTAATATAAATACAAAGTTACCTGTAAAATAAATATAAATCCTAAAATAGCTACAATGTAATTATTAATTACATTGTAGCTATCTTAGGGTTTATTTTACAGGTAAGTATTTCGTTTTAAATAGGATTAATTTATTTAATGATAGTGTAGTGTTAGGTGTAATTGTAACTTAGGTTAGTTTTTATTTTACAGGTAAATTTCTCTTTATTTTAACTAGGTAGCTATTAAATAGTTAATAACTATTTAATAGCTATTGTACCTAGTTAAAATAAATTGAAATTTGCCTGTAAAATAAAAATAAATCCTAAAATAGATACAATATAATTATTATTTATATTGTAGCTATCTTAGGGTTTATTTTACAGGTAAGTATTTATTTTTAAATAGGATTAATTTAGTTAATAAGAGTTATAATATTTAGATGTATTTAATTAATATTTAAATTAGGGGGGTGTTAGGGTTAGGGTTAGACTTAGGTTTAGGGGTTAATAATTTTATTATAGTTGCGGTGGTGTAGGGGGGGCAGGATAGGGGTTAATAAATTTATTATAGTGGCGGCGGTGTAGGGGGGCAGGATAGGGGTTAATAGGTATTATGTAGGTGGCGGCGGGGTCCGGGAGCGGCAGTTTAGGGGTTAACATATATATTATAGTTGCGGCGGTTTAGGGGTTAACATATTTATTATAGTGGCAGCGGGGTCCAGGAGCGGCGGTTTAGGGGTTAATCAGTTTATTAGAATGGCGGTGGGCTCCGGGAGCGGGCGGTTTAGGGGGTAATACATTTATTTAGTTGCGGCGGTGTAGGGGGGGGACGGTGGATCGAAGCTTACGTCACTAAATTTTACTTTTGCCGGTGTGTAGGGCTTGATAACTTAGGCGAATCAGCCTCGCCACAAATATGCTGCGGATTTCCAGCGTATTTGAGGTTGACGGCTTGATAACTAGAGGCCATAGTATGTACCGATAGTCTACAAGTGTGTATATAACATATACAAATAATACAGTATATGTTGTGTAGTGTAATCAAATACATAACTACCACCATTTAAATACTGGTATTTATGTATTTAATTACACTACACAACATATACTGTATTATGGATATATGTTATAATAATACAAAACAAAAAACAAATGTACTAAACGTTAATGAGCTTGCTATTATGCATCAGTTTACAAAAATGGCTATATTTGATTTGCTACTTGATATAATCATGTAGCTGTGCTATTGTACAGATCACACAAAACAATACATGATTCTCCCCTGATTTTCCTGTCTTTATAAGTTCATATTTTCTGGTTCAGACATATTCAGTATTCAGTTGAAAGGACAGATATTAGAGGGTTACCGCATTGTTGCTAGTGGACAGGCTTGGCCTATAGTCTTTATTTTGTTTTTATTGTCACGATAACCCTAACAGTATAATTACGTAAACATTGCAATCTGTCATTCTGGGGAACATAAAGAATACAGGTATACAAAGAATTGTTTGCTTTTGCTGCACTCTAGAAGCAAAGTGGATATTGAAAAGAAAAAAAAAAAGCTTTTAGTCCATGACAATGCAGGTTAGCAAACAATGGTTTATTTACACTGAGCACAATAATTGAAAGATGTATACAAACCAATACACTGATAATTAGTGATTTTATTTTTCCAGGTATAGTTTTATAACTGAAAAAACTCCTGTGCCTTTCAGTATGTATTTTACTAGTGGGTTTTTTTTGTTTGTTTTTTTAATTAAATCCTTACACTGCATCTGCACTGCTTTACATTACAATGCCATTTACATTCAAGGCTATATTTACTCTGACTCTATGTAATGTTAGCTAACTACATGTTTATGATCACATATTATTAACGGCATAATGATTTTAAGACATTAGTAATTAGTTTTTGATAATCAGCTTTCATGAATATGTTTTTTTCTGATTTTGCCTTCAGATATTACATAGCAGCAAAATTCAAAACAATCTGCAAGAAGAATAAGCCTTTGGATAAAAAAAAAAAATAGGTTTGGGTAAGACAAAAAAATAACAGATAAAAACAACATTGGGTTTGTAGATTTCCTCTGGGAACTGAATGGAGGTTGAAAGAAAACATTATCAAATTTCCACTCATGGGTTTCTTTTCAATATAAGGCAACGTTGTCCTCTCATTCCAAAGAAAGACTAATACCTCACTCAATTGAATAAGGGTTTAACAACTTTCCTAGGAAGTAAAAGATGGATTACCTGCATTCTTAAAAATAGCATCTAACGTTACTTTTAAGAATGGTTGGTCAGCTTATTTTAAGACATTGTTATAATTCTTCACTGCTTAGTCACACCCAAGTTATCAGTTGCAAATGCTACCTACATTTGAATTTATTCAGAAAGGACAGATTTAAAAATTATTTTATGTGACATTAGTTTAGGGATAAATATAAACACAAAACAGTATGTAAGAAAAAAAGTTTATATGATGATAAGATTAAAGGAAGGTATATTAATTCCTCACTTTTACTATGACTTTATCTCCTTCAGAAGGTAAGAATATTGATTATTTGTTTCCATTTGAATGTCGCTTCAGGCATAACAAATTGAACAAGCATTTTAAAATAAAGACGTAACATTGTGCTAAAACACGCTATCACCGCTCAAGTTAAATCAATAATGCTCCTATTCTAAAATGTTAGTGTGCCAGGGAAATACTCAGGCACACTAACTTCTGGAGTTTGGACAGTGAGGCTGCGTAAATTACCTTTCCCCGTAGACTTTTATGGGACGCACTACAAAAGCCTTTTCGCTCATGCACTAACCCAAAGGTGCGCTATGACAACTGTGGTAAAGCTGAAGGTTTGTTAAGAATTCTTTAAATACCTTTGTTCTTCACTTAGAAGAAAAAAATATTAATATAGTTAATTTTATTTATATGTATTTATATAATAAAGTCAATTTAACCCCCATTTCAAGCAGCTGAGTTTTAGCAACTTCCATATCAAAAAGTTCCCTAGACAGTCACCTTTTACAGAAGAGACCCCATATATGTCAAATTCACCTATAATACAATAGAGATTACCTGGTAAAGACTAGGTTTATTTCAACATTTAGTGTTAATTATAGATTTACACACACATGCACGTCAACTATAGATTTCCAACTTTAACAATTTAATTGCTTAACATGTTTGCTAGAATATGAGCTTGAAGCTATTGAGAAGCCTTTAAAAATCATGTGACTGTCAAGTGACGCAAGCTTCAGGCAGTTTTATTGTCCTTTTTCTATGCACTATTCTTTCTGTTTGCTCAGCCCAAATATTTGCCAAATATTACCTGGAAATAAGAGATCACTCCCTGAAAGTTTCTTATTACCATTCCTTTGAGTAAACTTTTGAGAGAGAGAGAGAGAGAGAGAGAGAGAGAGAGAGAGAGAGAGAGAGAGAGAGAGAGAGAGAGAGAGAGAGAGAGAGAGAGAGAGAGAGAAAAAAAGAGAGAGAAAGAGAGAGAAAGAGAGAAAAAGAGAGAAAAAGAGAGAAAAAGAGAGAAAGAGAGAGAAAGAGAGAGAAAGAGAGAGAAAGAGAGAGAAAGAGAGAGAAAGAGAGAGAAAGAGAGAGAAAGAGAGAGAAAGAGAGAGAAAGAGAGAGAAAGAGAGAGAAAGAGAGAGAAAGAGAGAGAAAGAGAGAGAAAGAGAGAGAAAGAGAGAGAAAGAGAGAGAAAGAGAGAGAAAGAGAGAAAGAGAGAAAGAGAGAAAGAGAGAGAAAGAGAGAAAGAGAGAAAGAGAGAGAGAGAGAAAGAGAGAAAGAGAGAAAGAGAGAGAGAGAGAGAGAGAGAGAGAGAGAGAGAGAGAGAGAGAGAGAGAGAGAGAGAGAGAGAGAGAGAGAGAGAGAGATAGAAAGAGAGAGACTGGAATAAAAGCTAGTGGCTTTTTTATTGAATAATTACATAATGAATGACATGTTACATTTGCATTGTACAGTGCAGACCTATAATAGCCATGAAATATGTTTAAACATTTGACCCCGTGTGCACTGCACCAGTTCTGCTGGTTTATAGTGTGTGAACTGGCACATCAATAAGTTTAACATGTAGGACCAGTTGAAGCTGAACTGACTGCAACAAAATAACTGTACAATATAACTTACCATTTACGTATCGCTTGCATAAGGTTTATTATTGGTTTTTGAGTTTTCAAACAAGCTTTATTAATTTTAGCAAGATATACAACCAATGGTCAACAATATACATTGAATAGACAAATAATGTACAGGGGTCCTGCCCATAGGACTAAGCCATGAGTATCCCCCAGACACTGCTAACATGAAAAATTTTTTTACAGTTTATCCACTGGGTAAGGATTATGAGTGTACAATTACAACAAGTATATCATTTTCTTGCACTTTACATTTTGTAAACAGTGTGAGAATCTTGAGCTTGTTTCCACAAGACACGAGCTCGTGGTGCTAAGACACTATAAACATCTCAAACAGAAACTTTGGGACTTGACATCAGATAATTAAAACAACGTTATACAATTCAGTTTTCAGCACGCTTGATTCATACTGCTGAATATGACCTCAGGTCTGATGTCTTACTTGGACAGGGAGAAGGAAAGAAAGTTGAAGAAAGAACAAGGGAGGAGAGAGAAGGAAAAAAAAAAAAAAAAAAAAAAAAAAAAAAAGGGGGAAAGGAGAGGGAGGGGTACAGGTGGGAGGTGAAGGAGACTGGGGAGGGGAGGAAGGGGTACGGATGTGAGGTGAAGGGGGCCCCCTGGGGAAGGGTAACTAAGTGGCCCACTTGATCTTGATGAGAGGAAATTATAGCCTTTTGCCCTCCCAAGCTAGAGTCATCATTTCATGAGTGGCAAGCCTTCCAGTTTTAAGGAAGTGAAACCTTTCAAGTCTAAGGAGATCTCCCACTTTGTGTCTCCACTCCTGTAGAGTCGGAGTCTGCGGGCTCTTCCAGTGTACGGGGATGAGTCCTTTCGCACCGCCCAGCATTATAAGAAAAAGAATGTGCCTATCAACGCCCGCCACCTTAGGCAGGTCGTGAAAGATCAAATATGTTGGCTTAGGGGGAATAATGATTCCTAAGATGTTGCTCATTTCTCCCAGCACCTCCCCCCAGAACGATAGTATTCGGGGACAAGTCCACCAAATGTGGAGGAGGGAGCCCTCCTCGCCACAGCCTCTCCAGCATTTCCCGTCAGTGTTAGGATAAATTTTCTGCAATCTCTGAGGCGTTAGGTACCACCTGCTGACTAATTTATAGTGCATTTCCAGATTTCGCGCGGAAACAGAGGCCTTCTTGATTTTACGAAAGATCTTAAGCCAGTCCTCATCAGAAATAACCACTCCCAGGTCATTTTGCCACTGAAGGGCAAAGGTCGGAAGGGCTACGGTGCCCTTGCTCGACAAAAGCTGGTACAGGTGAGAAATGAGGCGTGTCGGCGTTTGTTGCATCGTACATAGAGCCTCAAAAGGCGTTCTATTTCTTGCCAACGCATCTCGCTCCTTGCAAGTGTTGTAGAAGTGAGTAATCTGTGTCATCCTGTACCAGGATGCAAAGGTTTCCTGATCTATCTCAACAAGTTCCGCGTGTGTTTTAAGCTTATTACCCTGTAGGGCATTTGAGAAAGCAGTATCGGCTAACATATAGCCAGTCCTCATTGAGCGTCTCGGGAGTTCCATTCCCAGATCAGGGTTTTCTCGCAAGGGGATGTTTGGTGAAATACGAGTGGACACGTAGGCCCCCTCAGCTAGCACCTTATCCCACACCTTTAGAGTGTCATTAATCAATGGATATGAGGCAAGGACTCGTGGGCGGTTCATAGCAGAGATCCAGGCCAAGGCTCCAGAGTTACCTCGTTGCAAGATTTCATTGTCAATCTGTATCCAATGTTTGTCATGGGAGTTCCGACTCCACTCCACAATTCTCTGAAGGAATATCGCTTTTTGATATTCTTTTAGTAGCGGGACTCCCAGACCACCCCTATCTCTAGGGATGTAAAGAGTGGATCTTCTGATCCTAGGCCTCACACCGTTCCAGATGTATGCCTCAATGCCCGATTGTAACCGTTGAAGGTGGTGGGAGGCCACAGCTGCGGGGATAGTCTGCATTATATAGAGGATTCGTGGGAGAACATTCATCTTAACGATTCCTATTCTGCCCATCCAGGAAAGCGATTTTTTTTTCCAATTGGATAAGTCCCCAATGATCTCATCACTAATTTTTTTATAGTTTAGTTCAATGATGTCAGAGGTGTCAGGAGTGACAACAATGCCCAGGTATGTGATACTATGAGTTGCTACTCTTATCGGACAATCTGCGGTAGATCTATCAAATTTGTCCGGGGGTTCAGTGATATTCAAGATTTCAGACTTCAGTGGATTAAGGAGGAAGTTAGACATGGCTCCGTACTCTCTGAAGTTCCTTAATGCTTCATCCAATGACGAGGACGAGTCCGCTAAAGTTAGCAGGACATCATCGGCGTACATCGAAAGCTTGTGTTCCGAGTTACCCACTTTTATACCCTTCACCGCCGGGTTGGCCCTGATCTTATTTGCGAGAACTTCAATCGCCAATGCGAAGAGAAGAGGTGACAGGGGACACCCCTGTCTCGTCCCGTTCCGGATTAAGAATGTTTCCGAGAGGGTGCCATTAACTCTCACACGGGCGTTCGGATTTGAATATAGGGACATGACCACGTTGATAAAACCGGGTCCGAAACCGAATCTTTTTAGCGTCAATTGGATGAAATTCCAGCTGACCCGGTCAAACGCTTTCTCAGCGTCCGTTGTGACCAGGGTGAGCGGTAGATTATGTAGACGAGCATAGGTGATTAATTGCTGTACTTTGAGAGTATTGTCTCTTGCCTCCCGGGCGGGCACAAAGCCCACCTGGTCAGCAGAAACCAGATCAGGGAGAAGTCTGTTCAAGCGAGTGGCAAGGATTTTCGCCAGGATTTTTACATCGGAATTGAGGAGGGAGATGGGCCTGAAATTTTCAGGCCTGTCAGGGGGTTTCCCAGGTTTGGGGATTACCACTATGTGCGCTTCCAACATAGAGCTTGGAAGTCTGGACGATTCCGGTAATGAGGCGAACAGTCTTGTCAGCTCCGGAGCTATGACTTCTGAATATATTTTATAATATTTCAGGCCAAACCCGTCGGGACCAGGGCTTTTGCCCGCTGGAAGATCTTTAATAGCCCGTTGCACCTCGTCTGAGGAGATTGGGAGCTCCAAGGTTTTCCTGTCTTCCTCTGATATCACAGGTAGAGCAGTAGCCTGAAGGTAGGTACCGATCTCCCCCTCCGCACGGGGACGAGCGGAGGGTACTCCTCCGTGCACTGCTTCGCATTCCAGATTGTAGAGAGATTCATAGTATCTCCTGAAATCCGCTGCAATAGAGTCTGCATCCGAACGGACGCCTTCTTCCGCAGTGACAATATGATGGACATAGGCTTTGATCTTTTTTCTGGCAACTGCTCTGGCCAGCAGCTTCCCCGGCCTATCGCCCTGCTCGTAGTAAATCTGTCGCAGGTGCAAGGCCTGTTTCTGATAGTCCTCTTGCAAGAACAGCAGGAGATCTCTCCTGGCCGTGGCCAATTGTGTCAGAACCATTTCGTCGCGTGGGGATCGCTTATGGCTTTGTTCCCGTATTTCAACTTTTTTCAATAAGTTGTCATAGCGTTCTCTCCTCAGTCTTTTAAGTCTTGCTTTACGTGCAATCAAAAGCCCTCTTATCGTGCATTTATGCGCTTCCCAGACTATGGGACTGCTGATCTCCTCACACGTATTTAAACGGAAGAATTCAATCAGAGAGCTCTTGATGTCTGAGTTGAATACCGGATCGTCCAGAAGCGTATCGTCGAGTCTCCACACAAAAGGAGTGATTGGTGTGTCAGGCCATTGAATAGAGCAGCGTACTGGCGCGTGATCGGACCAAGTAATGGCAGATATATTGCTAGATCTGGCGATAGTCAGCCCAATGGAGTCCGTGAACAGATAATCTATTCTGGAATATTTACCGTGGGGATACGAGTAAAAAGTAAAGTTTTTGTCAGATGGATGATGTGTGCGCCATATGTCATGGATTCCCAACTCTGCTAGTGAAACAGACATACGCTTTAGAACTTTATGCGGGGTGCTGGAGAGACCGTTGGAGGTGTCAAGGGTAGGGACGAGGGAGGCATTGAAATCCCCGCCAAGAAAAAGAATTCCAATTTGCATCTCCAAGATTTTACGGGTGACTTTCTGGAGAAAGAGGTGCTGGGAGGTATGTGGGCAATATAAATTAGCTAACGTGATAGGCCTGTTATATATGGTGCCCGTGAGCACCAGAAATCTACCCTCAGGGTCTTTAAAGCTACTTATAAGCTGAAAAGGTACTCCAGCGCTAAAAATGATCCCGACTCCGTTCTTTTTTTTTGTTGCTGAAGCAAAAAAGGCCAGTGGGTATTGTCGGTTAGACCACTTAGGTTCATTATTTATCGCAAAATGCGTTTCCTGGATAAAGACAAGGTCTCCGCCCATTCTCTGCAAATCTCTTGTTGCAATGGCGCGCTTAGAAGGGCTATTAAGCCCTTTTGCATTGATCGTTATAAGTTCAAGCGGAAACGGCTTGCGCCTAACAGTCTGGCTCGCCATTATCTTTTATGAGTAAATATGCGGGGGGGGTGTAGAGAGGGGGTCCTCTGAGGGAGGGAGGGGAGGGTGCGAGAGAAGAGGAGAAGGGGAGGGAGAGAGAGAAGAAAAAAAAAAAAAAAGGGGGGTGGGAGAGAGAAGGGTTGAAACAAATGGAGAGAAAGGGGGGAGGTCAGGGAAAACAGTAAAGGAGTATGGGTGAAAGATCTTGCTTAGCAAGATAGGTAGGGAAAAGGTTAAGTATCGTGTACTGTGAACTGTATTGCGTATGAGAGCAACAAAAACAATTAAACACAGTGCGAACGTATAGAAGTACTGAAACTACTTACCAAAAATCAGGGGTAGTTATCCCTGTGTGTATTGCATGTTAACATAAAATTTGATATGATTAATAGAAACCTATCTGAACCTTTGGATCAACTGTAATTAAGTTCGTTAGAGCTAACTCCCTGTGATATACAAATCGATAGTGTTGGGATATTATAAGCGCTAGACCTATAGATCGCTATCTATTCGTACCCCCAGCTGTATCCTCTGTCAGCCCTAGTAATCATTATATATGGGTGCCAGGTATATTTGCGTTGTAAAGACCCCTTTAGCAGAGCGTACCTATTCTAGTTATACGTGATAAAGGAAGCAAAGAAGTGGGGGGCACTTAAGAGACTGTTCATATGGTGCAGGTTTAGCCCGGTGAAAACAATGTAGCCTGGATATCTAAAAAGGAACAGGTCTTTGTATAATATAATCTATGCCCTTGCCAGGGGGATCGCATGTCCACCACCTCCTCATGTAAAGTAAGCTCAGGCAAAGTAAGTGATATGAGGTTGCTCTATTATACGCTATGAGGCCAACTGTTCCCTGAGTGGGTGGGTGCTGATCTTTATCAGTGGGATTAGAGATAGTGGCAGAAAGCATGAGTGCATTAATTAATCTAGGCGAGTAGACAGCTGGGAGCACTACAGTGACAACTAGATAAGTGCAACATTCAAAATAAGGTGGTGTAGACAATATTCAGATAAAATTAAAATACATCAAACAGTCATTATAAACATTATAGACATTTTGCAAAATA
The DNA here is from genome assembly GCF_027579735.1 of Bombina bombina. Lineage (NCBI taxonomy): Eukaryota > Metazoa > Chordata > Amphibia > Anura > Bombinatoridae > Bombina > Bombina bombina. The sequence continues at coordinate 1,010,454,768 of NC_069503.1, forward strand.
TAAAACCTGTGAGCTCTGAAGGTATGTTACGAGTTTCTTCCTGGATACAAGGTCAGTAAATGTCCAGAGTCATTCAATACCAACAGATGCAACCTGAATAGGGGAGAAAGCTGTTACAACATGCTAAAGTAACTGAAAAGCTTTAATTTACTGCATCAGCATCAGCCACGGTGTTGCTGAGCCACCTCCTGGTCAATGCCAGCAGGGGCCCTGCGGGGTGGGTCCTCATGACGTGGGAGTTCAAGATCCAGACCCAAGGCCTGACTAAAGCCAGGGAGATCCTCAGGGCACCTGAGGGTATGAGAGATATTATTTTTTGTAGCAATTAAACAGGTGGGGAATCCCCATCTGTATGTGATGTTTTTCTCTTTCAGCGCTGAAGTAATGTGTCTCATATCTCTCCGTTTTTGCAGCGTTGTAGGACACAAATCTGAAAATACCTGAACCTCAGTGCCTCTGTAGGTAATTGGATGTTTTGTCCTTGCTAATTTAAGCACTTCTTCCTTGTCCCGGAAAGATAAGAATTTAATAATTATGTCCCTAGGGGGGGCCCTGCTTGGTGGCTTAGGGCGTAAGGCTCTATGTGCCCGCTCAATTTGTACCTCCTGAGCTGCAGCATTATTTTTCAGATATCTGATGAAGTCTTGAATGTAAGGTTGTATTGCTGGGGGGTCAATCACCTCCGGTATGCCCGGAGGCGTAGATTACTCCTCCTGCTCCGATTTTCTAAGTCTTCTATACGGTCCATTAAAGAATGAACCGTTCCCTCTTGTGCTTGTAGGAGGCTGGCTTGGTGCTGCACATCTGAGTTAATTGACTCCTGTTTCTCTTCTACTTGTGTGACACGGTGATTCAGTGTTCCTATGTCCCTTTTAAGTTCCCCAAACATGCTTTTGAAATCTAGCATGGCATTTCTAATGTCCTCTTTAGAGGATAAATGAGTGATGTCCTCCTTTGTAAGGTATCTGTGAGAGTTCAAAGTGGAACTGTGCTCCTGTGTAGGGAGAGCTGATGAGGGACCTGTTGTGTCAGGTGTTGATTTAGTATTAGACTGAGCAGGGTCAGCAGGTATAAGATAATTCTCCATAACAGAAGGCTGCAAAGTCTTAGAGGGTTTAGGATTCCTTTTACTGGTCATTGCAAGTTTGAGACTTAGATTTATAGAAAATTTGCAGACGTAGGCTTTGACGTGTATCGGATGGAAGGTGGGCTGCAGTAGTGTGACTACACTCTGAGTTATAATTATAGAACGTCTGTGCGTCCGCTAGGTCGAAGGGGATGCAGTTAGAGGCTTATAGGGCCTAACCGTTTCTGTGTTCGCCCGGGCTTTGTTGGGGCCCAAAATAAGTCTATCAGTTCAGTTAGAGGGAGGCCTACCGTCCAATATTAAAGTTATATTACCCAGTAGTGGTCACCCTCCCAGGTCAGGTGAACAGACCCCTAGAGCAAGGCTGATGCACCACTGAGGCCTGTGTTCAAAGATAATATTGCTTGGGCCAGCGGCCGGACTCACCCTCAAGGCGCGGTAATTTCCAGTGCAGAGTCGTCTGATCTCCTCGACATCGAGGGGCTTGATTTCCCTCTTACAGATCACAAGGGTTGGTTGCGGGTAAAGGAGGACCCCGCCCGCACTCGGGCTCCGTTTCGTGCTTCTGCAATGTCCGCGGCGTGCCACGTGGTCGCGGCTTTATTACCGCTGCTGAAAGTAATGGCGCGACCCCGCCGCAGATACCCAAAGGATGTCCCTGTCAGCCCAAGGAGGAGCGTGGCGGGTCGTGCGGTCGTTCGATTGCCTCTGGTGAGTGTGCGGATGTGCTCCGCTCAAGTGGGCACCTTGTTTCTAGGCCCGGTCCTCGATCCGTATGGCTCTCAGTTGCAGGGCAAAGATGGTTGTGGCGTTCAGCTGTAATAAGTGTCCGTTAGAGGATCTGTAGTATTCTAGGCTCTGGGGAGCAAGATCGTAGCCCCCAGCAGCCAAAATGCTTGCCGGTTCAGTAGGTTTATAAGCAATTACATACAAGGGACCACGGAGCTCTGTTAGTTAGCAGCCATCTCTGATCATGGCTAGGCTCCGCCCCCCTACATTTCGGTTTATTATTGGTTTATTTAACAAAAAATGGCTATTAAAAACATATGCATTATATTCTTAATGGAGGTGTTATTTAATAAAATATGGTAGATGCCTTTTCTTGCTTTAATAGTTAAATTAAGTTTTCTATTTATGTAATATGTACATATAACCACTTTTTATTTAAGACTCTAGGCACCCGATAATCTAAAGGTCTCAGGGCTGGCAAGATTATTTACGAATGCTCGCCAGTGCTTCTATTTTCCTGGTGGAATGATCTAAAGCCACTTTTTTTGCTAAAAACAGGGTGTCTAGTTAATGGGCGTATACTGCATTTTCGTATGGGAAGGAGATGCATACATTACAAAACTGCACAAGGAAAATTAGAATTTTTTAAATTGTACAAAACGTTTAACTGAACCATTCACACAAAATTACTCAGGAAGAAATTGTGAGCTAGATTACGATAACATTTGCGCCCAAGTAATATCAGTTTTTCTAGTTTTTTATAAGTGTCAGAAAAAATGCTTGTATTACAAGTTGAAAGTACATGCATTCGCTTGAACGCAATCGCATTTTAAGCTCATAGGGTTTAGCGCAACTTAAGACATTGCGTAGATGTTTATGCATTAAAAATTTGCACTAAACACAACATAAACACATACATATTGAAAAAGATAAAGGAAGGCATTGTGATCCCTGGCATAATTTACTAGATTTAACTACATTTTCACACATTTTCTGAGTTCAGTTTTGATCGCAAAATCTTTTATTATGATCAAAATGTTCTTGTATTCTCTCTGGAGTATTATGTTTAATTAACTTGAAATACATACTTACTTGTAATTTCCATACCTTTTGCTCAGTTAACCAAATACAAACAAAGATGGGTGCTTATAAAAGGGGTTCAGAAAGTAAGCCTAAGTAAGGTATCCCATAATGTTAGGTGTTTATTTTATGTCATCACCCTATTACAATCTTCTGAAAGAAAACATGAGAACATCTGAAGTTCTTAACAGGAAGGAAACTTGAATACCACCTTCCGGCACTTCTTAAGGATTCATTTTCACTGATGGAAAAAGCAGAAAGAAATGTCTCTAGTGTTAGAAATGAAATGGATGCTTTCTGTAGATATCCAAGGAAACCTTCATTGTCAAGAGAGAAATTCAATTGGGGCTCCACAGTTATATATTTGAACCAGATATATGCCACTACTTTCAAGAATGACAGATGGGACAATTCTGTGCCCATCCTTCATTAATAATATTTGACAATGCAGAGATGTAAACCATTACAGGGACTTAAAACTCTCATTAGGTGTTATGTAAAACAATCTGAGAATATTAAATACCATAATGGAATTTAAAAAACGTGTATATGACTGCACCCATGCAAAATACACCCAATAAGAACGAGTAAGAGGATGTAGACACTGAAAGCTTGCAATAAAGTATTTTCACCACCTAACTGTAAAGTTCAGCCTTCTTCATTTAGTGCCTATCTGCCATCAAGTTGTCAGATGCAGTTCAAGGAATTTCAACAGCCATGCTCATCAGATCTAGGCATGAAGTGAAAAATAGATTATTATTTTTTATTAGTTGCTACTGTATTTATTTAGGGCCAGGAGCACAATTTTACGCTCCCGCTTGAGCGTTAACTGCACTAGAAGTAAGATTTTTTGCCAACTCTACCCGCATGCAAACCCGATTGCATATTCTCATGTGCACTAGCCCATCATGAAAATATGAATATTTTACATTCCAATGTTCTTCACATAGAAGAATATGTTCTATTTATTCATAAATACTTATTTCTACATATATCTGATGGTATTTTTGTACAATATATATCTTTACCTATGTATACACATGATTATATATAGGTATAGATATATACAGACGTATATAGGAATAAAACATATTCCCCTATGTGAAGAACATTGGAATATGAAATATTTACGGTAAATACATAGTTAAAACCTTTATTAAGAATGAATATTGCCTAAATATGTTTTTTCATGTTTTAATCTACCCTGCAAAGGGCTCCAAAGCACTTATATGCATGTCTTATGTGTGTACATATATACACATAAACACATATGTATAAACACACATATTTTTTATATACATATATATATATATATATATATATATTTATATATTTACACACACACATACAGTGCATATCCATCTTTAGAGATATATATGAATGTATCTCAATGTAAAGCCCTGTGTCTGCCTTTTTTTTCTGACACCCGAGACCTCATATCTTTGAGCCCTTATAACTTTTGTGTGCAATATTTTTTAAATAATTTTTGAGATGGTGTTATTATAAGTGTAACTGTTTTGTGACACTTTTTTGTTTCTCAAAACAATTAACCAGAGCTCTGAGGACGGACTAACTCGACGAGCATTAACGTGAATTGCACTCAAGCAAACTTGTTTACTTTCAACTTGTGATATGAGCAATAAACCCAATGTGTGCAAACACCCGCGATAAACCACTTGCGCTCCACTCGTAATCCTAATCCGCCGACATATATATATATATATTCCTATTTAATATTAATACAAGATGCCTATATATATATATATATATTTTATGTAATAGTGCCTTTAAGTGTTGGGCTGTATAAGCACTTTAACAACAAAATTTGTTTAATTCTCATACGGCTAGATTACGAGTTGTGCATTAAGGGAAAAAAGCAGCGTTAAGAGGTCCTAATGCTGCTTTTTTTACGCCCGCTGCTATTACGAGTCTTGAAGGTTTAGGGTAACCGCACACTTCTTTGGCCTTACAGCAAAATGACTTACGTAAACTTCGTAAAGTCTTTTTTCTATGGGACTTCCATAGCACTGATATTACGAGTCTGTCCTAGGAGGCCAAAAAGTGAGCGGTACACCCTACCCTGTCAAGAGTCCTAACGCATTTAAAAGTCAGTAGTTAAGAGTTTAATGGTACAATGCCATAACATAAAACTCATAATTAAAGTGCTAAAAAGTACACTAACACCCATAAACTACCTATTAACCCCTAAACCGAGGCCCTCCCGCATCGCAAATACTAAAATAAAAATGTTAACCCCTAATCTGCCGCTCCGGACACTGCCGCCACCTACATTATATGTATGAACCCCTAATCTGCTGACCCCAACATCGCCGACACCTACATTATATTTATTAACCCCTAATCTGCCGCCCCCAATGTCGCCGCCACCTACCTACACTTATTAACCCCTAATCTGCCGCCCCCAACGTCGCCGCCACTATAATAAACATATTAACCCCTAAACCGCCACACTCCCGCCTCGCAAGCATTAGTTAAATATTATTAACCCCTAATCTGCCAGCCCTAACATTGCTGCCACCTACCTACATTTATTAACCCCTAATCTGCCGCCCCCAACGTTGCCGCCACTATATTAAAGTTATTAACCCCTAAACCTAAGTCTAACCCTAAACCTAACACCCACTAACTTAAATATAATTTAAATAAATCTAAATAAATATTACTATCATTAACTAAATTATTCCTATTTAAAACTAAATACTTACTTATAAAATCAACCCTAAGCTAGCTACAATATAACTAATAGTTACATTGTAGCTAGCTTAGGGTTTATTTTTATTTTACAGGCAAGTTTGTATTTATTTTAACTAGGTAGAATAGTTATTAAATAGTTATTAACTATTTAATAACTACCTAGCTAAAATAAATACAAAAGTACCTGTAAAATAAAACCTAACCTAAGTTACACTAACACCTAACACTACACTATAATTAAATAAATTAACTAAATTAAATTAGCTAAAGTACAACCCCCCCCTAAATAACAGAAAATAATAAACAAATTACAAAAATTTAAACTAATTACACCTAATCTAATAGCCCTATTAAAATAAAAAAAGCCCTCCCAAAATAAAAAACCCTAGCCTAAACTAAACTGCTCTTTTACCTGTAAAAAAAAATACAAACAACCCCCCCAACAGTAAAACCCACCACCCACACAAACAACCCCCCAAATAAACTACTAGCTAAAAAAACCTAAGCTCCCCATTGCCCTGAAAAGGGCAGTTAGCTCTTTTGTAAGCCCAAACCCCTAATCTAAAAAATAAACCCACCCAATACACCCTTAAAAAAACCTAACACTAACCCCCTGAAGATCGACTTACCGGGAAACGTCTTCATCCAAGCCGGGTGAAGTCTTCATCCAAGCCGGGCAGAAGTCTTTATCCAAGCCGGGCAGAAGTCTTTATCCAAGCCGGGCAGAAGTCTTTATCCAAGCCGGGCAGAAGTGGTCCTCCAGACGGGCAGAAGTCTTCATCCAGACGGCATCTTCTGTCTTCATCCATCCGGCGCGGAGCAGCTCCATCTTCAAGACATCTGACGCGGAGCATCCTCTTCTTCTGATGACTAAAATAGAATGAAGGTACCTTTAAGTGACGTCATCCAAGATGGCGTCCCTTATATTCCGATTGGCTGATAGAATTCTATCAGCCAATCGGAATTAAGGTAGAAAAAAATCCTATTGGCTGATTGGAACAGCCAATAGAATGCAAGCTCAATCCTATTGGCTGATTGCATCAGCCAATAGGATTTTTTCTACCTTAATTCCGATTGGCTGATAGAATTCTATCAGCCAATTGGAGTCTAAGGGACGCCATCTTGGATGACGTCACTTAAAGGTACCTTCATTCGTCGTTAGTCCGTCGGCAGAAGAGAATGCTCCACGTCGGATGTCTTGAAGATGGAGTCGCTCTGCGCCGGATGGATCAAGATAGAAGATGCCGTCTGGATGAAAACTTCCGCCCGTCTGGAGGACCACTTCTACCCAGCTTGGATGAAGACTTCTGCCTGTCAGGAGGACCACTTCGCCCGGCTTGGATGAAGATGTCTCCCGGTAAGTCGATCTTCAGGGGGTTAGTGTTAGGTTTTTTTAAGTGTGTATTGCGTGGGTTTATTTTTTAGATTAGGGGTTTGGGTTTGCAAAAGAGCTAACTGCCCTTTTAAGGGCAATGCCTATCCAAATGCCCTTTTCAGGGCAATGGGGAGCTTAGGTTTTTTTAGCTAGTATTTTATTTGGGGGGTTGGTTGTGTGGGTTGTGGGTTTTACTGTTGGGGGGGTTGTTTGTATTTTTTTTTACAGGTAAAAGAGCTGATTACTTTGGGGCAATGCCCCGCAAAAAAGCCCTTTTAAGGGCTATTGGTAGTTTAGTTTAGGCTAGGGTTTTATTTATTTTCGGGGGGCTTTTTTTATTTTAATAGGGCTATTAGATTAGGTGTAATTAGTTTAAATTTCTGTCATTTATTTATTATTTTCTGTAATTTAGTGGGGTTTTTTTTGTACTTTAGCTAATTTAATTTAGGTAATTGTATTTAATTTAGTTAATTTATTTAATTATAGTGTAGTGTTAGGTGTTAGTGTAACTTAGGTTAGGTTTTATTTTACAGGTAAATTTGTCTTTATTTTAACTAGGTAGTTATTAAATAGTTAATAACTATTTAATAACTATTCTACCTAGTTAAAATAAATACAAACTTGCCTGTAAAATAAAAATAAATCCTAAACTAGCTACAGTGTAACTATTAGTTATATTGTAGCTAGCTTAGGGTTTATTTTATAGGTAAGTATTTAGTTTTAAATAGGAATAATTTAGTTAATGATAGTAATATTTATTTAGATTTATTTAAATTATATTTAAGTTAGGGGGTGTTAGGTTTAGGGGTTAATAACTTTAATATAGTGATGGCGACATTGGGGGCGGCAGATTAGGGGTTAATAAATGTAGGTAGGTGGCGTCGATGTTAGGGCCGGCAGATTAGGGGTTAATAATATTTAACTAATGTTTGCGAGGTGGGAGTGTGGCGGTTTAGGGGTTAATATGTTTATTATAGTGGCAGCAACGTTGGGGGTGGCAGATTAGGGGTTAATAAGTGTAGGTAGGTGGCGGCGACATTGGGGGCGGCAGATTAGGGGTTCATAAATATAATGTAGGTGTTGGCGATGTTGGGGACAGCAGATTAGGGGTTCATAAGTATAATGTAGGTGGCGATGGTGTCCGGAGCGGCAGATTAGGGGTTAATAATTATAATGTAGGTGTCGGCGATGTCGGGGGTGGCAGATTAGGGGTTAATAAGTGTGAGATTATGGGTGTTTAGACTCGGGTTCATGTTAGGGTGTTAGGTGTAGACATAAATTTTATTTCCCCATAGGAATCAATGGGGCTGCGTTAAGGAGTTTTACTCTGCTTTTTTGCAGGTGTTAGACTTTTTTTCAGCCGGCTCTCCCCGTTGATTCCTATGGGGAAATTGTGCACGAGAACGTTACACCAGCTCACCGCTGACTTAAGCAGCGCTGATATTGGAGTGCGGTAATGAGCAAAATTTTGCTCAACGCTCACTTCTTGCCTTTTAACGACGGGTTTCTGAAAACTCGTAATACCAGCGCTGTAGGTAAGTGAGCGGTGAGGGAAAACTGCTTGTTAGCACCGCATAGCCTCTAACGCAAAACTCGTAATCTAGCCGACAGTTTGAATTCATTAAGTTCTAAATTTATTTGTGACTTTTTGTCTATACCAATCCGCTATCTAAAAGTGTACTGCACTGCAGCTTTATGGATCAGTAACTCACTGCATACTGCAGCTTTATGGATCAGTAACTCACTTCATACTGCAGCTTTATGGATCAGTAACTCACTGCATACTGCAGCTTTATGGATCAGTAACTCACTGCATACTGCAGCTTTATGGATCAGTAACTCACTGCATACTGCAGCTTTATGGATCAGTAACTCACTGCATACTGCAGCTTTATGGATCAGTAGCTCACTGCATACTGCAGCTTGACCAAACTGAATCCATGAATTAATGAACGATTACTAAATATTTATTCAAATTACCTTGGGTTCAGGCTAAGGGCAAGAGACCTTACAGTTCTGCTTCTTGCAGACATTTTTAATAAACACAAAGAAAATATAGCTCCATTGCCTGTGCACAGGGAATAGTATAAGTGTTATAGAGTTTACAGAAATGATGTGCAATAATTAACCTTTTCATTGCTGCTTCCAGATTATAACTAGTTTGTTTTACTGTCTCATAGTTACACGTAACTACAATAAACAGATTACTGTCCCATAATAAAGAATGTGCTCCAAAAGGTTTTAAAACACACAGAATAGAATCTTGCTAAACAGTATTTCAAACACTACAGTACATATATTTTGTATAATAAAATCAAATTTCTAAATCCATTTTTTACCAACCCCCTCAGTTTAATGAAAAGGGACACTCAAGTCAAAACTAAAAACTTTCATGATTCAGATAGAGCATAACAACTCAATTTACTTCCATTAACAAAACGTGCACAGTCTTTTTATATTTACACTTTTTGAGTCACCAGCTACTACTGAGCATGTGCAAGAATTGACGGAATATACATCTATGCATCTGATGGCTGTCACATGATACAGAGGGAGTGGGAAATCTACTACTCCTTTGAAGTTCAGACTAAGTGCTATTGCGTTGTCTTTTTTAACATGCATTTGTTGTTTATGCAAATATATTGTATTTACTGGTCTTTTAAACGTAAAGGGACAGTTGCTATAGAAAAATATATCAGCCAAGTCTTAACATGTTTAACCTCTTCCCGCCCTTAGGATGTTCTATGCCGTCCTAATCGCACTGGGCTTTAATGCCCTTAGGACGGCATAGAACGTCCTAGCCTTTTGGCTATACTAAAGCCAAAGGCGCTTCCCGAATAGGATCGCGGGCTGGAGGGTGTGTCTAGCGTCCTTATTTAGAGGAGCCAATCTGGGCTTTAGAACACAGACAACGAAGCTAGCCCCGGTCATAATGTTAATATAGAGTACATTTTTTTTGCAGTTGCTATCTGATAAAGCCAATCAGGGACAGATATGTAGTGGAGTTGCCCTTGAGAAGTCAGCAGGGTGCATTTCACGTTTTGGGAATTAGAAATTGCTCAATTTTCAAAGCTCAATTTCATGAAAAGGAGGGGGGGAGAATAAATACTTTAAAGTATATTGCAAAGTTAGTTCATTACATATAACTAAACATTTTATGTACAAATGTCAAGGTTTTTACTGTCCCCTGGTAAGGCTCCTTTTTTCTGTTCTAAGCATGCAAATGGTACAGCCAATCAAATGCCATAAACCTGCCCCGCATCCTCCCATACTCCGATTTAGCTGCTTTAGATTGGGTCTGACTATTTGTGCCTAAAGATAGTGCTAATAGTCTACAGCATTCTTACACTGTAATGTTTTAAATACCCGGTAGTACATAGTAACAGGAACAAACAACTATTTATAATCCCACAAACATGCATTATGCTGAAATTAAAAAAAGGAAACAAAAGAAATGCTCATGGAAAAGCTTTATTAGATATGTATTTTATTTAGGGTGACCATATTGCCGCTTTAAAAAGGGACACATTTGAAAACTACATATGTCAGGGCTGTTTTCAGGGCTGTTTAAAGAAATGTTTTGTATTAGAACCCTGACATATGTATTTTTCATATGTGTTCCTTCTTAAAGCGGCAATATGGTCACCCTAATTTTATTGCATGTATACTGTAGATTTTAGTTTATTTTACTATTTAACAACACTGCATCTGTTATTAAAAGCATAAACAAACATCTTGTACGTAAACTGAAAACAAAGTATCATTGTTACTACATAAGTATTTACACTAGATTGTTATTTTCATAAATGTTTTGTCGATTATCCATTTATATAGCCCATCTGGGAGTGGTTTTGTAACATTTTATAGTTTTGTTTATTTTTTAATAACATTGTGATGATTTTCAGACTCCTAACCAAGCCCCATAGTGTCAAATGTACATACAGACCCCTGCTCGCTCTTGTTTGTGTAAAGGGTCTTTTCATATGCAGGGAAGGGGGAGGTAGTAGTGTCTGCTCTTCTTGCTTTCCCAGCCCCTTTCACTGGGTGTCCCAGCCAAACCTCATCAACAGAGCTAAACTGAGAGCCTCTAAGTAAGTGTTTAAACGGTTTTATACTGGATTTTTATATCAGTATCTGTGCATATTCTTCTTTATAGTAGTATCTATTACATGCAGTTATATGAAAATTGGTGTATACTGTCACTTTAAAGGAATGTGATTGTCAAAATTAAACTTTCAGGACTCAGATATAGACAGTTTTTTTTAAATAAACTTTCAGTGCAGTTCTATTGTATTTAAAAGGGACATTAAAGTCAAAATTATACTTTTATTATTCAGATAGAGCATGCAAATTTAAAAAAAAAACAGCAAACATTCCAGTTTGCTTTCATTATCAAAAAGTGTACAGTCATTTCAAATGCACACTTTCTAAAGCACCAGCTTCCAATGAGAACGTACAAGAATTCACAGTGTATATCTGTACACATTATGTGATTGGCTAATGATTGTCACATGATACAGGGCAATGAAAAAATAGAAGTAATTTTGAAATTTGTCAGAAAAAAAAATCTGCTACTCATTTGAAATTTAGACCATGTTTTATTAAATTGTCTTTTTAATATGCATTTGTTGGTTATTCAATTCTACTGTATTTAATGGTTCTTTTAAAGATAGTATAAAATGTGTATATAAAAATACCTCTTCATGTCCATTAAACACCTGATTGCCTGTGACTGGAAATCAGAGCCCTCACCTAGTTGGACGAGAGTTTGCTCCTATATAGCCTACTTATATAATATGGAAAAAAGCATATTTTATAACCTAGGCAACTCCGACCTATTCGAGCTTACATGGGCCGACTGGAAAGACATTTATGATACAACCTGGAGACCTAATGCTCTCACTCCCTCTTAGCCTTTTTTGGGGGGAATGAGAGAACTGACCTAGGGATAAGTCTGTCTAGACCTAGATGGTCTTCTTTTGAAACACCCACTTACGACCGATGATATATCATTCAACCCTCCTCCCTTCCCCCTCATCTCACCCTTTGACCTTTATCCCTTCCCCCCTTCACCTGGCCAAGAGTCCTCTTGGTCTCCCCCAACTGTTTCATAGAGTACCATTATATATCTTTGTTAATGATTGTGTTATCAGTACTTCCTTGAACAGTATATCATTCATTTCACAATATATGTCTACAGACAGTTTAGAGGACGGACTGTGTCCTCACATTGCTATATTTGCATCTGTATTGTTCTTTTGTTTTTTTTATTTCATTATTCCCATACTTTTACTTGTAAATGTGATAAGTTTAATAAAGCTCTTTTGAAAACTAAAAAAAAAAAAAAAAAATACTTTGCAATATACTTTCATTATTTATTTTGTGCCAATTTCATGTAATTCCATTCTGAAATTGTGAGCTTTTCAGCTCCTGATAGAAATGGAAGTGCAGAACACAGTAATATCCGACACAGCCATTGGCTGCACACTTTAGTGACCTATTTATAACTGCCCCTAATTGGCCCCAGCAGAGAAAGAAACCTAAGTTACAACATGGCAGTGCCCATTGCTTTATAGACACTAAAAGTTTAACTTTTTAACGCCATTATGCCGTTCTATTCCGTCATAATTACACTGGGCTTTAAAGCCGTTATGACGGAATAGAACGTCATAGCCATCGGCTGTCCTGAAGCCTACTGTGCTTCTCAGATTTGATCGCGTTCTGGAGGGCATTCCTAGTGTTATAGGGACGCTCCCCAGACCCGATCCAATAATTGAAATCTTGCGATCGTGTGCACGATCGCGTGATTCCAATTTGTCAGGAAAGGGTTAAACTTATTTTGTCAATATTTACACAACTAATGAAAAATACATCTACATGTTATTCTCTTTGAATGCATCATTCTATCTAGAATTTATTTAGGGCTAGATTACATGTGGAGCGGATTGCCGTAGCAATTAGCACTCAGAAAATTAACTAGAGATCAAATCTCTGGTTAATTTTCCAAAAGTGCCCCAATTGAATATTTGAAAATGTTTTGGACTTCCTAGAAAAAATGTATGATGTTCAAGAAACTATTTCTTGAGTAAAGTTAAGCGCTGTATACATATTGGGCTTTATGATTACATAACTAACATATTAACCATATAATAGATATTGTATGATTTTTTAATTTTTGAAGCAGAATAGTTATACTCTTAACTAAAAAAATTTAGCATTGTTTTGTACTGTGTAGGTGCCCTCTTCACACCTAGAACCCTGTATAGTGAAATAAACAGTTCTCAAGTTTAAATTTACTTTCCTAAATTTCTTGGAGGGAACTCACTTTACTCATGAGACATCTTAGATAATCTAATTAGAACAGGGAGCTGTAGATCATCAGGACCTTACAGCCAGGGGTATCTCCAACAACTATATATAAGGGGCACACACAGGGTTCCACCATCAAAAGCAGAGGGGACACTAATAATTGCAAATGACATACACACTAATAAAATAATAGCATGTGTGTCTTTTGCCTATATTTAGCACAGATCCTGGAAATCTAACTGCTCTGCACGTGCACCACTAAACACAAGGATAGACTTTGTCTGTAAAAATTATTGTCCCACAAATAGTGAATGTGCACAAACATAGAAGCATAGCAATCTGATTATATATATATATATATATTATTTTTTTTTCACTATAGTGACCAAGTTGTATTATATATATATATATATATATATTATATATATATATATATATATATATATATATATATTAGTGTATTGCTTTAGACTTGAGAAAGGGAGTAAATCTCCCAAAAGCTTGTCTTTTAAATATGTTAGTCAAATAAAAAAGGTATCATTGAATACTGTAATACTCTAGTTATTTTGATATCCAACACATGCACACACACACACACATATATATACTGTATATCCAATCCAAGAAAATAGAAGAAGTCTCAGCACAGTTTTAACAAAATGAATCCCGTATTGACCTCAATAAAGGATTCATTTTGATAAAACAGTGCTGAGACTACTTCTATTTTCTTGGATTGGATAAAGATTAGGGGTTAGCAGGACCCTGGAAGTCTACGTGCACTTGAATAAGTAAGACTTTGTGGCAATACAGTGCTGTACCTCGTCTTGTGTATGTGTATATATATAGGGGGTGATGTTCCCCCTGTTTTCTTCTGCTACTATATGTTTTTATTGATTGCTGTACATGGATATGATTTTAAGCTGCCCCTAATATAGAACTTTTATCTTACCCAGTCCTTTGGAGTGCCGAGGAGTTCTTTGTTTACTTATATATTTATATAAACAGATTTTTTATTTAAAAAGTTAATTCATTCTGAACAATTACATAGTTGAAATTGATAATAATAAAGTGAAAATGAAACTTTCATTATTCAGATCCAGTGAGTGCAGCTTTATACAACTATCCATTCTACTTCTATTATCAAAGTTGCTTCATTATCTTAGTATCCTTTGATTAAAGCATAAATAGGTAGGCTAAGTAGTGCATTGCTGCTCTTGATAACAGGAGTAAATTGCAAGTTGTTAACAATTGCATGGTCTGTCTGGATCATGAAAGTTTAATTTTAACTTTGCTGTCCCTTAAAGGGACACTGAACCCACATTTTTTCTTTCATGGTTCAGATAGAGCATGAAATTTTAAGCAACTTTCTAATTTTTCTCCAATTATCAAATTTTCTTCATTCTCTTGGTATCTTTAGTTGAAATGCAAGAATGTAAGTTTAGATGCCGACCCATTTTTGGTGAACAACCTGGGTTGTTCTTGCTGATTGGTGGATAAATTCATCCACCAATAGAAAAGTGCTGTCCAGAGTTCTGAACTAATATAACAGCTTAGATGCCTTATTTTTCAAATAAAGATAGCAAGAGAATGAAGAAAAATTGATAATAGGAGTAAATTAGAAAGTTTCTTAAAATTGCATGCTCTATCTGAATCACGAAAGAAAAAAAAATTGGTTCAGTGTCCCTTTAAAATTACAGGAAATCAGGCAAACAAGTTAAAACTACATTGCAACGTTATTTTATGAAACATGTTGTGGGGAATTACACTTTCAATTTACTTTCCCTTTAATTATCTACCCTGTATAGAAAGAATATTTGTTAGTAGCTATCCAATGTCGGCTTAGCTGATGTTATTTCAGCTAATAATCATTGTCTGATAGGATCTGTAAAGCTCAGGGTTATTGGTAAAGCACACAGAACCAGATTAGGTTCTTGATATCCTGGCAGCTGGAGGAGGTAAGTCAAGCTTGCCAGCCAGCGCTCTGCTTGGTTATGTGATTATTATTATGACTGTTTGTTGTTCTCACACAGCCTGAGCCAACACTTGCACAAGAAAATTCAATAAAAAATAAATACAAAAATCTTCCTCTCTTTCCTGTTAGATAACACTACAACTGTCTAGCAGTCACCAGCAAGGAGAGACAGACTTAAGGAATGAAGGGTGTGTAGCAGAATTATTAGATGGGGGAGGGTGTGAATACAAGGACTGACTAGCAGATCTTTCAACATCCTATTAAAGGTGTAATCTCCCCCATGAAACACTGCTAAGTGCCAAGCCCTTTGTCAAATTATACAATACACACGCACACCAGCTCCAGTTATCAGCAAGAGGGCAATGTGTCTGTAATAATCTCATCATGCTTTTTTTACTGAATTACATTTACAACCACACACACACACACATATATATATAAAACTTTTTGTAATCCAAATACATTGCCCCCCCCCTTCTAAGAAAAAAAAAGCACATTAAAATATAGTTGCCAAAAAATAAGATTGCCAACCTGAGACATTGTACTCATTTTTTTCATTCAAATGAAAAGCCATCAATTCAACATTAAAAATGCTTTTCTTGAAGCTGTTGAAACAAATGGGAACTGCAATTCTGCACACACCTGGTCTGTAGGAGAGAAGCTCATTGGCTAATAAAACTGATTTCCTAACGGTGAACAGAGACTCCACAATAATAAGAACGAGAAAATATTACATTTTTCAGCAAAAACTGTAAAATCTTTCAAGAAAAAAAAATGTTACTCCCTTTTAAGTGAAAAATCCTATCGTTATCAGACTAATGAACGCATGCAGCAGTGATAATAAGAAACATAATAAAATAGCTGTTTATGGATATTAAGCTGAAACATTTGTTATGGTGATACTTCTGTAAAAACACACGGAAAGCTGGTAAATTAAATAATGTAATCTACTGAAGGGTTTTACACTCAAAACATACAATCTAAATGACAAATAATTTAATGACCTTTGGGAAAGGGGACACAGTCAGAACAGCTGCAAAAGAAAATGTACTAATGAATTGATCAATAGGGAGTGACCTTATTAGTGAAAAAGATCCATAGATTATAATAGGAAGTAAATAAATCTTTTTTACCTGACATTTTTTTAATACTTCATCAATATAGAAGTTACTAAATGTAACCTATTATCAGTGGATAAACAGTCACATTCACAACAGTACACTGCCATGCCATCAGTGGGTACACAGTCACATGCCCAGCAGTACACTGCCATGCCATCAGTGGGTACACAGTCAAATACACAACAGTACACTGCCATGCCATCAGTGGATACACAGTCAAATACACAGCAGTACACTGCCATGCCATCATTAGGTACACAGTCAAATACATAACAGTACACTGCCATGCCATCAGTGGGTACACAATCACATACACAGCAGTGTACTGCCATGCCATCAGTGAGTACACAGTCACATACACAGCAGTACACTGCCATGCCATCAGTGGGTACACAGTCACATACACAGCAGTACACTGCCATGCCATCAGTGGGTACACAGTCACATACACAGCAGTACACTGCCATGCCATCAGTGGGTACACAATCACACAGCAGTGTACTGCCATTCCATCAGTGGGTACAAAGTCACATACACAACAGTGCACTGCCATGACATCAGTGGGTACACAGTCACATACACAGCAGTATACTGCCATGCCATCAGTGGGTACACAGTCACATACACAACAGTGCAATGCCATGACATCAGTGGGTACACAGTCACAGCAGTACACTGCCATGCTATCAGTGGGTACACAGTCACATACACTGCAGTACACTGCCATGCTATCAGTGGGAACACAGTCACATACACAGCAGTGCACTGCCATGCTATCAGTGGGTACACAGTCACATACACAGCAGTACACTGCCATGCCATCAGTGGGTACACAGTCACATACACAACAGTGCAATGCCATGACATCAGTGGGTACACAGTCAAATACACAGCAGTACACTGCCATGCCATCAGTGGGTACACAGTCACATACACAACAGTGTACTGCCATGCCATCAGTGAGTACACAGTCACATACACAGCAGTACACTGCCATGCCATCAGTGGGTACACAATCACACAGCAGTGTACTGCCGTGCCATCAGTGGGTACACAGTCACATACACAACAGTGCACTGCCATGACATCAGTGGGTACACAGTCACATACACAGCAGTACACTGCCATGCCATCAGTGGGTACACAGTCACATACACAACAGTGTACTGCCATGCCATCAGTGAGTACACAGTCACATACACAGCAGTACACTGCCATGCCATCAGTGGGTACACAATCACACAGCAGTGTACTGCCGTGCCATCAGTGGGTACACAGTCACATACACAACAGTGCACTGCCATGACATCAGTGGGTACACAGTCACATACACAGCAGTACACTGCCATGCCATCAGTGGGTACACAGTCACATACACAACAGTGCAATGCCATGACATCAGTGGGTACACAGTCAAATACACAGCAGTACACTGCCATGCCATCAGTGGGTACACAGTCACATACACAGCAGTACACTGCCATGCTATCAGTGGGTACACAGTCACATACACAGCAGTACACTGCCATGCTATCAGTGGGTACACAGTCACATACACAGCAGTGCACTGCCATGCTATCAGTGGGCACACAGTCACATACACAGCAGTACACTGCCATGCCATCAGTGGGTACACAGTCACATACACAACAGTGCAATGCCATGACATCAGTGGGTACACAGTCAAATACACAGCAGTACACTGCCATGCTATCAGTGGGTACACAGTCACATACACAGCAGTACACTGTCATGCCATCAGTGGGTACACAGTCACATACACAGCAGTACACTGCCATGCCATCAGTGGGTACACAATCACACAGCAGTGTACTGCCATGCCATCAGTGGGTACACAGTCACATACACAACAGTGCACTGCCATGACATCAGTGGGTACACAGTCACATACACAGCAGTACACTGCCATGCCATCAGTGGGTACACAGTCACATACACAACAGTGCAATGCCATGACATCAGTGGGTACACAGTCAAATACATAGCAGTACACTGCCATGCAATCAGTGGGTACACAGTCACATACACAGCAGTACACTACCATGCTATCAGTGGGTACACAGTCACATACACAGCAGTGCACTGCCATGCTATTAGTGGGTACACAGTCACATACATAGCAGTACACTGCCATGCCATCAGTGGGTACACAGTCACATATAAAACAGTGCTCTGCCATGCCATCAGTGGGTACACAGTCACATTCACAACAGTGTACTGCCATGCAATCAGTGGGTACACAGTCACATTCACAACAGTGTACTGCCATGCCATCAGTGGGTACACAGTCAAATACACAACAGTGCACTACCATGCCACCAATGGGTACATAGTCACATAGACAACAGTGCACTTCCATGCCATCAGTGGGTACACAGTCACATACACAACAGTGCTCTACCAAGTCATCAGTGGGTACACAATTACATACATAACAGTGCTCTGCCATGCCATCAGTGGGTACACAGTCACTTACACAACAGTGCACTGCCATGCCATCAGTGGGTACACAGTCACATACACAACAGTGCGCTGCCATGTCATCAGTGGGTACACAGTCACATACACAACAGTGCTCTGCCATGTCATCAGTGGGTACACAGCTGCATTCACAACAGTGCACGGCCATGCAATCAGTGGGTACACAGTCACATACACAACAGTGCACTGCCATGCCATCCGTGTGGTACACAGTCACATACACAACAGTGCTTTGCCATGTCATCAGTGGGTACACAATTACATACAAAACAGTGCTCTGCTATGCCATCAGTGGGTACACAGCTGCATTCACAACAGTGCACGGCCATGCAATCAGTGGGTACACAGTCACATACAAAACAGTGCACGGCCATGCAATCAGTGGGTACACATTTACAATCACAAACAGAACAGGTCACTGCCATCACTCCCCAGTAAGTTTCACGTGTGGTAAATCACAAGAGTGCTACAGATATGTTGTCTTGTAGGGAATTCTTACGAACCAGAAATGTATTGCTGAGGCTTTTAGCTACTATAATTGTTACATTACTCTTGCTGTTCCCAAACATTGCTAGGATATGAATATCACTGCATGGAGCAGGAATTATCCTACTGGCTAATAGCTGGAAGTGTGACATAAGTGGGGCCTTACCTGTGCGCACTAACTGAACAGCTGCTAAGCAGCCTGCACTGCATTACAGGAGTGCCCAGGGTTGCCAGTTAGTGAAAGAATCCGTGTACACAGGTAAAGCTATTCTACCTGCAGGAACTTGCAATGCCCATCCTCCTTTACAGCTTACTTCATCAGAGGTGGAGCAAGGGGAGTGAGTGTAGGAGGGACTTTTACCTGTCTTACCTTTCCTGCTGGGCTGGAAAGAGGAAAAAAAAGTTAGAGGGGGAGGAAGGGGGGTGAGGAAAAAAAAAAGAAGAATTACCAGTAGCTCGAGTTCTGCCATCTCTTTCCCCATACACACTTCACACACCTTTACCTGCACAGACTTGAAAGTCCAGTTCCACCAGGGAGCTAGAGAGAAGATAAAGGGAGAGTTCATTGGATCAAACATGTCACAAGAGACGGACAAGTAAGTGATCATACTGGTTTTGGGATCTGGTAGCAGCAGCTGGAAAACTTTTTTTTTTTTTATTCCTGCCTCTTCTTGCTGTTGGACTTGATCTGATGAGGATCAGACTG
The DNA here is from genome assembly GCF_027579735.1 of Bombina bombina. Classification (NCBI taxonomy): domain Eukaryota; kingdom Metazoa; phylum Chordata; class Amphibia; order Anura; family Bombinatoridae; genus Bombina; species Bombina bombina. The sequence goes on from NC_069503.1 coordinate 1,010,474,850, forward strand.
GAGAACCTGAAAGACTTCTCCTAACAAAATTGCTGTGATATTTTACAGAGATTTTATGCTTGTATTTTGAGCTATATATGTACTATATACACTGCTGAAGTTGTCTACCTGCAAGCATTTGGATGCAGCTCTGTTGTGCTTAATCTGTTGGGACAGGGCCTGAGAGAGATTGGCTTTTGTGTGAAAGCAACAAAGGGCTTTTTCTTTTCCAGTGGAAACGGCCATCTTCCATGATCTATGTCAGTTCCTAGGGATAGCAGGTGGGCTGTGGTGGGAGAAGAATCTATGATGTCTAATATTAACCTCTTCACTGCCAAAGTTGTATTGCGTTGTCAGCAAAGAGTGCATTTATATAGTTTACAAGTTGCTGACATATTGAATGCACTTCCTGCAACCAGTTTTAAATCTGTTCTTTTTTTTTTTACTTTTTATCTTAGTCATAGCAATGCAGGAAATTGTTAATTTGTTAGAAAATATTTATCATTTGCTTATCTTAAGTTGCTGCAAATAAGACAACTTCCTATGTTATCTGTTAACGTGTTAGAGATATCACAAACCTAAACAAATAAACTCTGATGAATTACATAAGAAGTTGGATCGCTTTTCTCACAGGAAATAAATAATACAATTTCAAAATAATGTCCCTGTATTTTATTGAGAGAAAGTGTAGCATAATATTTATTTTTTCAAATTTATGAAAGATTTGTTACAATAACTTAGTCTACGTTGTAGTATAGGTAGTGCCTTATAGGTTAGTAATAATAGCAGCTGGTGCAATGTTAACTGTAAAACTAACTTGTTACTTTAATTCAAGCATTTTGTAGGTAGAATTTAGCATAAGGGTATACTGAACTATCTAAACATGACATGAACCTTTTCTTAATTAAACAACAAATGGCAGTATGTCAGGTGGTTTAATGATTGGCAAGACTCAATAAATATTTATATTAAAATGTTAAACCACAATATTATTGCAATCTCATATTTATTAAATTAAGTCTAATGGGGGAAAAAGTTGCTATGTGACACATGGAAGAATAATTGTTGTTATTTTTAGTATTATTATTTCAAGACAGATTATTTTATTTTTTGTCCAGTTTAGCAAGGGTTAACATCTGGTCTGGTGATCATAGCAAAGGCAATGGAAATAGGTTGCCCTATTATCAGAGATAGCAACTACTAAATTGCTTGGCTGTACTCAATTCATGGAGATCTGAATAACTGAATCTGTGCCCCAGGCAACTGTGACTGAAGTCTTACATTTGGAGACATGTCAGGACACTCAATCTCCTGAGCTTCCCCGTCTTTCATCTCCTTTTGAGTATTGTTCCCTATTTCCTTATGTGCAAACTAATTGCATTCAAGAAAAGGAACAGAATAAACTTGGTGATCAATAACTTTTGGTGGCCTCATACCTAGAATTTCAGCTGTTTTAAAACAGCTGGTCCCATTTGTTGTCAAAAAAAAAACTTACCAAAAACAGTTTATTGTCTTCTATCCTTTTATTACAATTTGTGTGGCCTTTCTGCAACAAAACACCACAAACTTGTAATTTGGATGAATTTCCTCAATCTAACCAGCAAGTTGGAACAAGTTAATAGCGAAATCGCCATTTAAGTATGACAGTGATTTTAAAGCTGATCTTTTGTTACCTCATAGTCTGCATCAGAATCATATTTATTTTATCTTTTTATTTTATTTTTTATTAGTAGACAGAAAAACAACAAAATAATAATTTTGGATTTGTGGGAATAATTTGGCTAGTTGTTCTAAAAAAGACATGACTTTACTTGCCCAACTCCTCATTACATATTACAAATATTTGGCCGTTGCCTGCTGTAAATGCAGGCATAGATTTTTTTTCCTATGCTTATTACTGCCTGAAGACATGATGGTGTTCATTTACTGTTCAACTAATTAATGAGTAATTGTACTACTAGCAGAATGTAATCTATTTTTTATAGTACTGAAATTTAAAATACACTACTATTATCCAGAATAGAGTACTACTACTTATGCGCAGTAGGCAACTGTATATGGGCATCTGGACAGATAGGACCACCTGTCTAGCCGGTCTAGTTGTAATGTATTTATGTAATCTGTTATCTGATATTTGAGTTGTAGCCAATTGGACCATTTCTGTGCTGCACTAGAGCCTTTTTGGCCTTCTGTTAAAAATATACTTAAAAACAAATAAGTAAGGATGTTAGTGGCATAATTCACCTGAAGTGGTATGCGGCCCCTAAATAATCTGTGCCTAGGGGTGCACAATATGTAATTATTCCCATTAACTGTAATTGAGAAAAAATTTTATTCTAGATTTTTACCTTTTAAAATGGTATTATAAAATCCCAAAATATATCTCTCATTTGAGTTATATAATACATGCTTAAAATAATTTGTTCTACATTGTGTATTGATACATCACACAGCCATCTGTCAGGCATTGGGCTAAGCATTCCTTATAAACCATACCTCAGCTGTCAAAATTTAGTAGGATGACTAAGATGTATGTTTATTAAATGTTTTCTGAAAAAGTCTGAACAGTTCTGCTTCATTAGACACCAAACCTCTCATTCACCAGTAGAGCATTACAGTGAGGCCTGACTCAGGAATGTCCCTGAAGTGACACACTTATTGCGCAGACTCTGCATACTTGGATGTGTTTTTTTATTTACTTATATTATTTATCAATGTGCACTACTACAGAAGAGAACCTGCACGCAGTATTTAACAAGCGGTGGTAATCAGACCTCTGCTTTCCTAACCTTTCGCCACCTCTAAAGTGGCGAATTTCAATCTCCCCGGTATAGTCCGCGCGTGATTGGCTGTGCGCAGGCAGGGGCAGGATTGCACGCGAGTGCAAAATAATGCTTGTGGTTAATGCTGAATTCCAACAGGAGAATGCAGCCCACCAGAGGCGAGCTGCGGTGAACAGGGGCGCGTATGTGCACCCCTGTCCGCCTCAGCTTGATAAGTCGCCCCCTATATATCCCCTTATATATCTTCTGTTGAAGTCTAAAAAAAACTTATTTTTAAAGGGACAGTCAGAATCATATTTATTTTCTGAATCATGAACCTTTATTTTTGACTAGACTGTTCCTTTAAATATATGTATTAAAAGTATGTTGTGGCATTATATATATATATATATATATATATGTATATATTAAATTTTGTTTGGAAATCTCCAGTAGTTTACATTGCATTTAATGGAATTAATAAAGGTGAAGATAACACATTTAATAACAGGGTTAAAGGGACATGAAACCCAAATATTTTCGTTCATGATTCAGATAGAGCATTTGATTTTAAGCAACTTTTCAATTTACTTCTATTATCTAATTTGTTTTGTTCTCTTGGTATCTTTTGTTTGCTCAGGAGCTGCTGATTGGTGGCTGCACATATCTGCCTCATGTTATTGGCTCACCCAATGTGTTCAGCTAGTTCCCAGTAGTGCATTGCTTCTCCTTTAAAAAAGGGTGAAAAGAGAGTGAAGCAAATTAGATCATTAAAATAAGTAAATTGGAAAGTTATTTAAAAATTGTATTCTCTATCTGAATCAGGATTTTTTTTCATGAGTACTGACTTGCAACTGTGGTGATGATGAATGCAGAGAAATCGGACATAGAAGAAAACACAGGATCTATCTATTTAAAGGGACAGTCAAGTCCAAAAAAACTTGCATGTTTCAAACAGGGCATGTAATTTTAAACAACTTTCCAATTTATTTTTATCACCAATTTTGCTTTGTTCTCTTGGTATTCTTAGTTGAAAGCTAAACCTAGGAGGTTCATATGCTAATTTCTTAGACCTTGAAGGCCGCCTCTAATCTAAATGCATTTTGATTGTTTTTTACCACTAGAGGTCATTAGTTCACGTGTTTCATATAGATAACATTGAGCTCATGCACGTGAATTTACCATGGAGACAGTTCTGATTGGCTAAAATGCAAGTCTGTCAAAAGAACTGAAATAAGGGGGCAGTCTGCAGAGGCTTAGATACAAGGTAATTACAGAGGTAAAACGTGTATAATTATAACTGTGTTGGTTATGCAATACTGGGGAATTGGTAATAAAGGAATTATCTATCTTTTAAATAACAAACATTCTGGTGTTGACTGTCCCTTTTAAGGGCTGTCCAAACTTTCTCCTGTGCTACAGACAAATTGTGAACAACCCTTAAATGAGCAATTTTATAGCTAGATATATGCTGTTGTGTTGACCAGCACAAGTGTTAGCCTTGAAACATGGCGTAATTCTGTGTTGCGTTATTATGTATAACCACAAAGCCATATATATATATTATCCCCACCCTCCTCCATTTCTGTCTCCTGCATCTTCTTCAGAACACATTTTCTGCTTGAATAGAAATAAACATAGAAACAGCTTTTGAGAGCAGATAAGAACAATAGACTCATGAAGTCAGCCCATATTAAATATTGTTAATGTAATATAAAGTAAACATTCAGCTTTTATTCCAATGCAATTTAGAGAAGTGAAGGGCCAAATAAAATATACTGGTGGATTTGCATTGTATGTCCCTGATGCCTAACAAGCATAACATTCCTCTTAAAGTGAAATGAAACCAATTTTGTTTCTTTTATGATTCAGTTAGAGCATGCAATTTTAAACAATTTTCCAAATTACTTCTATCTTATTTTTTTTGTTCTCTCTGTATCTTTTGTTGCAAAGAATACCTAGGTAGACCCAGGAGCTTCTGATTGGTGGCAGCACATGTATGCCTCACATTATTGACTCATCCATGTTCACTGGTGTTTGTTTCTTTCTTTTCTTTCTTCCAAGTGAATAAAGCAAATTAGATAAATTTTGGGTTTCATGTCCCTTTAACGACTTGGTAAACAAGCTGAGTATTAAAAAATAGGTATTTGAAAATGCTTTTTTTGCTCATTGAAACCTCAACTGATTTGTTCTCAAGAACATTCCAATTTAAATGAGTTGAACCTGCAGGAAGAGCAAACCTCCTTGTCTTATCTTTCTCTATACACAAAGATCTCCTTTTCTTATCTCTCTTATATTTAAAGGGGCTGAAATGGTGCATTTTTTTTAATACCTTTATGCTATGCTGCTGGAACAAACAATGTACTCAAGTCACTGTACAACCTCTCTCTAAGAGGTTGATTTCGCTTCTGTCTCTTTTTTTGCTGCTGCTTCTTGTTTTCTTTAGAGATCAGGATGGTATTTTCATTTTCAGTATAGGTGATGGTTTCAACAGGCAAATGCAGTTATTTCAAACAACTGAATAAAGCTATTGTAAACATTTAAAGAGAAATAAAACATCCTGTTTCATTGTAATAAAAAAAAAGCAGAAAGCAGTGGTTTATTGTTGCAATATGTATTATTCATAATTTTAAAATGATTGTATTTTTTAATTTTTTTTAAATCTTCATTTGTGCAGTGTCCATTACTTCCTGTCACTGCCTAACAAGGGGGTAGGATCTTTTGGAAAAGGCGTATCTAGCTTGATGTAATAAATCTTCTAGAGTAGCGTGAGCTGGTTTTCTATTCAGTGAAAGAGAGGTAGAAGTCAGGTTCTGTCTATGCTCAGAAAGGCATAATGCAACTTAAAGAAACAGTCTAGTCACAGTTAAACTTTCATGATTAAGATAGGGCATGTCATTTTTAACAACTTTCCAATTCACTTTTATCATCAAATTTGCTTTGCTCTCTTGGCATTCTTTGTTGAAAGCTAAACCTATGCTAATTTCTAAGCCCTTGGAGACCACCTTTATTCACAGTGAATTTTCACAGTTTTTTACAGCTAGACAGTGATAGTTCTTGGGTGCCATATAGATAGCATTGTGCTCACTTCCATGGAGTTATTTATGAGTCAGCACTAATTGGCTAAAATGCAAGTCTGTCAAATGAACTGAAATAGGGGAAGTCTGCAGAAGCTTAAATATAAGGTAATCGCTGAGGTAAAAAGTATATTAATATAACCATGTTGGTTATGCAAAACTGGGGAATTGGAACTAAAGGGTTTATTTATATATTTAAACAATAAACATGCTGGAGTAGACTGTCCCTTTTACATTATCAATATGCCTGCTCCCTTATCTAGCTCTAGTATAATTTGTATGCCGACGACACCCAAATCTACCTCTCTGCACCAGACCTATCTCCTTCCTTGCTAATCCGTGTCTCTAACTGTCTTTTTCACATCTCTTCCTGGATGTCCTCTCACTACCTTAAAGGGACATTATACACTCATTTTTTCTTTGCATAAATGTTTTGTAGATGATCTATTTATATAGCCCATAAAGGTTTTTTTTTTTAAATAAATGTATAGTTTTGCTTATTTTTAAATAACATTGCTTTGATTTTCAGACTCCTAACCAAGCCCCAACGTTTTATATGAATACTGTCAGCTACCTTCTCCAGCTTGCTCCTGTTTGTGTAAAGGGTCTTTTCATATGCAAAAGAAGGGGGGGGGGGAGTGTCTTATTTGCCACTTGCAGTGGGCTTTCCAGCTGCCTTTTCAACAGAGCCAAACTGACAGCTTCTAAGTAAGTTTTTAAACAGTTTTATACTGGATTTTTATATCAGTATCTGTGCATCTTATTCTTTATAGTAGTGTCTATTACATGCAGTTATATGAAAATGAGTGCATACTGTCCCTTTAAGCTAAATCTCTCCAAAATGGAGCTCTTTATTTTCCCTACCTCTTATAAATCTCCACCCCCCCCATCTCTCCATAGCTGTCGACAACTCCATCATTACCCCTACCCCACAAGCCCGATGTCTCGGGTCACATTTGACTCAGATCTTTCTTTCACTCCTCACATTCAGTCCTTGGCTAAATCCTGCTGCTTCCACCTTAAAAACATCTCCAAAATTAGACACTTCCTTACCCAAGACACAACTCACAACTAAGATTTTAATCCACTCTCTCAAACATTCCTGCCTCGATTACTGCAACTCTGTCCTCTCTGGTCTCCCTAGCGGACGCCTAGCTCCTTTACAATCCATAATGAATGCCTCTGCCAGACTCATCTTCCTTACACGTCGCTCTTCATCTGCTGCACCTCTCTGCCAATCCCTTCACTGGCTTCCTCTTGCCTCCAGGATTAAACAAAAAATTCTCACTCTGACATACAAGGCACTCAACTGCACTGCTCCCCCCTTTATCTCAGACCATGGGTCCGATTTATGACAGTGCAAGCGGACATCATGCCCGCCGTACATAGATACGCTGTCGGCATTTATCATTGCACAAGCAGTTCTTGTGAACTGCTTGTGCAATGCCGCCCCCTGCAGATTTGTGGCCAATCGGCTGCTAGCAGGGGGTGTCAATCAGCCCGATAGTATAGGATCGGGCGGATTGATGTCCACAGCCTCAGAGCAGGCAGACAAGTTATGGAGCAGCGGTCTTTAGACCGGTGCTTCATAACTATTTCTGGCGAGCCTGAAGGATCGCACGGAAACAGGGGCATCAAGCTCCATTCGGAGCTTGATAATTCGGCCCCCTTTTCTACAGATACTCTGCCTCCCGTCCCCTTCGATCTGCTCACAACCCCCCCTGTTTACAGGACTTCTCCAGACTGGCTCCCATCTTGTGGAACTCTCTGCCTCACTCCACAAGACTCTCCCCTAGTATTGAAAGCTTAAAGTGCTCCCATAAGACTCTACTGTTCAGGGATGCATACAACCTACACTAACCTTTCCTAATCCCAGTTCCTCTCCTCCATTGCTATCCCCGTGAACCCCCTTAGCATGTAAGCCTAAGAGCCCAACTGTTTGCAGATCACCTTTATAAGAGATGACTACAACAGTGCAACTCTCGGCCGGGCCCTCTACCCATTTGATCCCAATCAATGTTACCTTATATACTGCCTATGCTTATAGCGCTGCAGAATCTGTTGGCGCTCTACAAATAACCGATAATAATAATAATAGTGCTCATTTAGCAAGTAAACAAGTAAGTTTGCTGTTTTTTAACACAATCTGTGTTTTTTTTTTTCTATCTAATATTTTTTTTAATTTGTTTAAACTAAAAGAGTACTCTTTCATATCCCTTTTAATGCCATCTGGTTGTCATGCATGTATTTATTTTTTATAAGTAACAAAACAAGGGTGTCATGATCTGAAGTTGGAGGGTGGAATGTTAGTGGTAATTTGTGTAAACACTCCTTTAGAGAAAGTGTGATTGATTCATGGGGGCCGAATTATCAAGCTTCAAATGGAGCTTGATGCCCCTGTTTCCGCGCGAGTCTTTAGTCCCGCCGGAAACAGTAGTTATGAAGCACCGCTGCTCCATAACTTGTCCACTTGCTCTGACGCTGCGGACATCAATCTGCCCAATCCTATATGATTGGGCTGATTGACTGCGAATGTGCAGGGGGCGGCATTGCACAAGTAGTTCACCAGAACTGCTTGTGCAATGATAAATTCCCAACAGCATATGCTGTCGGCATTTATCGATGTGCGGCAGACATGATACGCTACATCGTATCGTGTCCACTCGCACTTTGGTAAATTTGCCCCATGAAATAGACTTCCAGAAGGGGTGGTAGGGACATACTGTAAGGAAATTGAAAAATGCCTGGTATATTCATAATGAAATCCTAAGAATGAATTTGAAGCATTGTTCTGTACATTTTCTTACCTTCAATATGTTCTCTGTGATACATTCTACCTTGACTGTATTAAATAATTTACAAATAGCTCATTTAGCTTTTGTGCCATTTGAAATAGCTGCTTTTGCCTAATGAAATCACTACCTATACTGAAAATGTCAATACTGCAGTATTGGCTGTAGAAGTGCTATGCAAACAACAAGCCTTTGTTAATTTTTCTATAACTTCACCTTTCTGTCTGTTATCCAAACAACCTTGTTTTTCACAAAGGGACAAAAACTTAAGAATTCATTGGATATACTAACAGTATAGTTTTGTTAGTTGTGGGAGGCACTGTCTCCTCTACATGGGTCACTGTTTTGAGAGAAATATATAATTTATTTATTTATTTAGTTTATTTGTTTCTTATATGATTTGATTTTATATTTATTGTGACAACTATGAAGGGGGATTGCATGTCTTGTCAGGACATTGGAGGAGGTCACAATCGGCATTCAATATTAATTATGGCCTATCCATTAATTAAGTCTGCACCAAATGCCTGGATAGAAGGATTGGAATACTGACAGTGCTCTTGTTATGCATGCTTATTAAAGGGGTATAAAACCCAAACATTTTCTTTCATGATTCAGATAGAGCATGCAATTTTAAAACACTTTCTAATTTACATTTATTATCAATTTTCTTTCTCTTTGTATCTTTTGTTGAAAAGTAGGCATGTATGCTTAGAAACCTGCCAATTTCTGGAGCACTATGGCAGCTGTTTTGCAAGAATTTTATCCATTTGCAAGACCATTAGAGGGCAGCGCTATTTCTTGCTATGTAGTGCTCAAGAAGCCTATCTTGGTATCTCTTCAACAAAGAATATCATGGGAATGATGTGTATTTGATAATAGAAGTAAACTGGAAATGTTTTTAAAATGGTATGCCCGTTCGTGGTAACAAAATAAATTTTTTTTTAGTTTTCATACCCCTTTAAATAAAGCTGTGGTTGCTTTTTCCATATTGGCTGTGTCAATATTTTGCAAATTGATCAAGTTTAAGAAGAGAATAATTCTGTCCTGCAATTATGTCTACCAGTGGACCTAGATTTACAAACCTCATAAACTAGAACTGTATGCAATTTGTCACAAATTCCTCATGGATAGGGGTAGATTTATCATAGTGCGTGCAGACATGATACAATGTAGCGTATCATGTCCGCTGCACATCGCTAAATGCTGACAGCATACGCTGTTGGTATTTATCATTGCACCAGCAGTTCTTGTGAACTGCTGGTGCAATGCCGCCCCCTGCCGATAAGCAGTCAATCGGCCGCTAGCAGGGGGGTGTTAATCAACCCGATCGTATTCAATTGGGTTGATTTCTGTCGGCGGTCTTTAGGAGCTTGATAATTTGGCCCCATAGTGTTCCTTGTAAGTTTGATAAGTTATTTTTTTAAGAACAAAAGTTTTGTAGTCCCCTCTCACCGTACTAAATGTTAAATGATATAAGGCACTGCTGTTGTAACTTTCAGCACAGACCCGATACCCACTTCAAATCACCCGGCAGTTATGCGGTCACCCAAAAAAACCCCTCCTCTCACCTACGAAGCATCCGGTCCTGGGGACAGGGGTAGTACCTTCAAGCGTTATCTGCAGACTCCGATGACTGTGTTCGGCTAACTTGCCCGGTAAATTTTTCAAGCTGCAACCGCTGTTGGCCCCTGCAATCCCTCGTCAGACGTTCCTGGAGGGAGGGGAGCGGGGTCCGCCTTTACGTTCTCCGTGTTCTCTCTCTCCCCTGGTTGGTGGAAGTGCATCCTCAGCTTACAGCTGCTCTCTCCTGATTGGAGGAGACTCGGTCTACGACTAACTGCTTACAGATCAGTGGGGTCTGTCCTGCAGTGTGTGTGTCAGGGATCCAAATAGAGTCTCCTCTCTCAGTGCTCACGCCAAATAGTTCAGCAAATAGGCAAAAAGAAGGAGAAGCGGAGCACTGAGAATATGTAAAAACTTTCCAAATTTATTGTAGCAATTTAAAAATGTGAACATCAAACTGGATAAGGGTGCTATTCCTCTCATAGGAGTCAGCTCAAACAGCTGCTGACATGTTTCGGCATTCCGCCGTTATCAAAGCTGCTGAACTGTGGTGGGAATACCCCTCCTTTTAAAACACAGTAGTTGACTCCTATTAGGCAATAGAAAAAGAGGCAGTAATTACACGTTAACCCCTTCATTACCTTACCTGATTAATATATACAGGTAATCAGGAAACTATACATTCAGTATAAATACCTGTATCAAACTGTGACACAGAAATATGCATAGTGGTTTAAACATGATAAACAACTTAATATAAACAAAATATTTGATAATCATAATGTTAAACACATAGTTCAATGTTACAAACAGAACTTTTCTTGCATAGAATTAAAGAAAACCACACAAACAAAATCTCCACTCAGAACAGAATCATTTCTAGGATGCCAATATCATTGATTATGGGCAGGAATTATGCATATCTATGCTACCTGATAGTTCTAAGATGCTGGACTTACTCTCTAAGCACCCCTAATGACAACATAACAGTCAAGAAAGCAGAACTGTATAGGTATTACAATTTCATACCTATTGCTGAGTGTAAATGTGTTAAGAAAGCCATAACTATAATGGTCATTTAGCTCTCATACCCGTCATGTGTCTCTGAAAATGGCTTTACTGTGCTAATATGGTGCAAGTGGAGAGATAAAAACTTGGGAAAGCTATATGTATATTATTGATACAAAGCATCACGGACAATCGTCATTGAAATACCCAGAGGAATATTTGTTATATAGTATCGTTAATAGGATACATCCTTCCATATAATGGAATCTCAATATAAACTATAGCCAATTTACCTGTATACTACAGTGGCATATAACTATCCTGGGATTGTAGATACGTGTGCAGTCAAAATACTGGATAAGGCCAAAAATTATCTGGCAGATTAAAAGCCAGGGGCTATAACAGCAATTGTATAGCATCAACCCTTGAAGAAGTCAGAAAAATAGACAGAAGAAATCTGTTGTGCCCCAAATCGAAACAAAACAAAATGGATAATACACAGAATGATCTCTTTTTTGTGACTGACCACTCGGAACAGTACCCACAAATCTGTGAAATAATTAAAAAGCATTTGGTTATGTTAAAAACAGATGAGAATTTAGCTGACTTAACAGCCAAGTCCTGCCATTTCACTTATCGGAGAAATAAAACCATAGGCAATATGGTATCTCCAACCAGGATCAGTGAAAAAAATAAAAGGCAAGAATCATCTTGGCTCACCCAAAAGGGGTATGTTTAAATGCCACAATAGAGAGTGTGTCGCCTGTGAAAAGGTCGAAACTGGCGATCATTTTAGATCGTCTGTCACGGGACAGTCTTTCCCCAAAAATATGTGTCTCAACTGTAGGTCAACCTACACGATTTACCTGGCTTCATGCACGATGTGTGCCAAGCAGTATGTGGGTCTCACTACCAGGGAGGCCAGGTCAAGAATCGGGGAGCATCTTTCGAGCATCAGGGTGGGAACAGCAAGCACCCCCCTGGTCCAACATTTCACGACAGTTCACAACAAAAGCTCAGAAACGTTTCGTTGAACATGCATCGAAAGAATACTGAGACCTCCAAAGGGGGGTGATAGAGATAAATTATTATCCAAACGTGAGATCTTTTGGATCTTTACATTAAAAACAAGACACCCCACAGGTCTTAACTCCATGTATGACCTGATCAATTACTGGGAGTGACAACATGCAGGCCCATTTCCTTTATCTCCCGAACAGTGAGGTTGATCCATGATTTATGCTTTATTTTGGCCTTATCCAGTATTTTGACTGCACACGTATCTACAATCCCAGGATAGTTATATGCCACTGTAGTATACATGCAAAATTGGCTATAGTTTATATTAAGATTCCACTATATGGAAGGATGTATCCTATTAACGATACTATATAACAAATATTCCTCTGGGTATTTCAATGACGATTGTCCGTGATGCTTTGTATCAATAATATACATATAGCTTTCCCAAGTTTTTATCTCTCCACTTGCACCATATTAGCATAGCAAAGCCATTTTCAGACACATGACGGGTATGAGAGCTAAATGACTATTATAGTTATGGCTTTCTTAACACATTTACACTCAGCAATAGGTATGAAATTGTAATACCTATACAGTTCTGCTTTCTTGACTGTTATGTTGTCATTAGGGGTGCTTAGAGAGTAAGTCCAGCATCGTAGAACTATCAGGTAGCATAGATATGCATAATTCCTGCCCATAATCAATGATATTGGCATCCTAGAAATGATTCTGTTCTGAGTGGAGACTTTGTTTGTGTGGTTTTCTTTAATTCTATGCAAGAAAAGTTCTGTTTGTAACATTGAACTATCTATGGCCTAGATTTGGAGTTTGGCGGTAAAAGGGCTGTTAACGCTCCGCAGGCTTTTTTCTGGCCGCACCATAAAATTAACTCTGGTATCGAGAGTTCAAACAAATGCTGCGTTAGGCTCCAAAAAAGGAGCGTAGAGCATTTTTACCGCAAATGCAACTCTCGATACCAGCGGTGCTTACGAACGCGGCCAGCCTCAAAAACGTGCTCGTGCACGATTCTCCCATAGGAAACAATGGGGCTGTTTGAGCTGAAAAAAAACCTAACACCTGCAAAAAAGCAGCGTTCAGCTCCTAACGCAGCCCCATTGTTTCCTATGGGGAAACACTTCCTACGTCTGCACCTAACACTCTAACATGAACCCCGAGTCTAAACACCCCTAACCTTACACTTATTAACCCCTAATCTGCCGCCCCCGCTATCGCTGACACCTGCATATTTTTTTTAACCCCTAATCTGCCGCTCCGTAAACCGCCGCAACCTACGTTATCCCTATGTACCCCTAATCTGCTGCCCTAACATCGCCGACCCCTATATTATATTTATTAACCCCTAATCTGCCCCCCTCAACGTCGCAGACACCTGCCTACACTTATTAACCCCTAATCTGCCGAGCGGACCTGAGCGCTACTATAATAAAGTTATTAACCCCTAATCCGCCTCACTAACCCTATCATAAATAGTATTAACCCCTAATCTGCCCTCCCTAACATCGCCGACACCTACCTTCAATTATTAACCCCTAATCTGACGACCGGAGCTCACCGCTATTCTAATAAATGTATTAACCCCTAACGCTAAGTCTAACCCTAACACTAACACCCCCCTAAGTTAAATATAATTTAAATCTAACGAAATAAATTAACTCTTATTAAATAAATTATTCCTATTTAAAGCTAAATACTTACCTGTAAAATAAATCCTAATATAGCTACAATACAAATTATAATTACATTGTAGCTATTTTAGGATTAATATTTATTTTACAGGCAACTTTGTAATTATTTTAACTAGGTACAATAGCTATTAAATAGTTAAGAACTATTTAATAGCTACCTAGTTAAAATAATAACAAATTTACCTGTAAAATAAATCCTAACCTAAGATATAATTAAACCTAACACTACCCTATCAATAAAATAATTAAATAAACCTACATACCTACAATTAACCTAACACTGCACTATCAATAAGTTAATTAAACACAATTGCTACAAATAAATACAATTAAATAAACTAGCTAAAGTACAAAAAATAAAAAAGAACTAAGTTACAAAAAATAAAAAAATATTTACAAACATAAGAAAAATATTACAACAATTTTAAACTAATTACACCTACTCTAAGCCCCCTAATAAAATAACAAAGCCCCCCAAAATAAAAAATTCCCTACCCTATTCTAAATTAAAAAAGTTACAAGCTCTTTTACCTTACCAGCCCTGAACAGGGCCCTTTGCGGGGCATGCCCCAAGAATTTCAGCTCTTTTGCCTGTAAAAGAATAAATACAATACCCCCCCCCCAACATTACAACCCACCACCCACATACCCCTAATCTAACCCAAACCCCCCTTAAATAAACCTAACACTAAGCCCCTGAAGATCTTCCTACCTTGTCTTCACCATACCAGGTTCACCGATCCGTCCTGGCTCCAACATCTTCATCCAACCCAAGCGGGGGTTGGCAATCCATCATCCGGTGCTGAAGAGGTCCAGAAGAGGCTCCAAAGTCTTCCTCCTATCCGGCAAGAAGAGGACATCCGGACCGGCAAACATCTTCTCCAAGCGGCATCTTCGATCTTCTTCCATCCGGTGCGGAGCGGGTCCATCTTGAAGCAGGCAACGCGGATCCATCCTCTTCTTCCGTTGTCTCCCGACTAATGACGGTTCCTTTAAGGGACGTCATCCAAGATGGCGTCCCTCGAATTCCGATTGGCTGATAGGATTCTATCAGCCAATCGGAATTAAGGTAGGAATTTTCTGATTGGCTGATGGAATCAGCCAATCAGAATCAAGTTCAATCCGATTGGCTGATCCAATCAGCCAATCAGAAAATTCCTACCTTAATTCCGATTGGCTGATAGAATCCTATCAGCCAATCGGAATTCGAGGGACGCCATCTTGGATGACGTCCCTTAAAGGAACCGTCATTAGTCGGGAGACAACGGAAGAAGAGGATGGATCCGCGTCGCCTGTTTCAAGATGGACCCGCTCCGCACCGGATGGAAGAAGATCGAAGATGCCGCTTGGAGAAGATGTTTGCCGGTCCGGATGTCCTCTTCTTGCCGGATAGGAGGAAGACTTTGGAGCCTCTTCTGGACCTCTTCAGCACCGGATGATGGATCGCCAACCCCCGCTTGGGTTGGATGAAGATGTTGGAGCCAGAACGGATCGGTGAACCTGGTATGGTGAAGACAAGGTAGGAAGATCTTCAGGGGCTTAGTGTTAGGTTTATTTAAGGGGGGTTTGGGTTAGATTAGGGGTATGTGGGTGGTGGGTTGTAATGTTGGGGGGGGGGTATTGTATTTATTCTTTTACAGGCAAAAGAGCTGAAATTCTTGGGGCATGCCCCGCAAAGGGCCCTGTTCAGGGCTGGTAAGGTAAAAGAGCTTGTAACTTTTTTAATTTAGAATAGGGTAGGGAATTTTTTATTTTGGGGGGCTTTGTTATTTTATTAGGGGGCTTAGAGTAGGTGTAATTAGTTTAAAATTGTTGTAATATTTTTCTTATGTTTGTAAATATTTTTTTATTTTTTGTAACTTAGTTCTTTTTTATTTTTTGTACTTTAGCTAGTTTATTTAATTGTATTTATTTGTAGCAATTGTGTTTAATTAATTTATTGATAGTGTAGTGTTAGGTTAATTGTAGGTAGTTTATTTAATTATTTTATTGATAGGGTAGTGTTAGGTTTAATTATATCTTAGGTTAGGATTTATTTTACAGGTAAATTTGTTATTATTTTAACTAGGTAGCTATTAAATAGTTCTTAACTATTTAATAGCTATTGTACCTAGTTAAAATAAATACCAAGTTGCCTGTAAAATAAATATTAATCCTAAAATAGCTATAATATCATTATAATTTATATTGTAGCTATATTAGGATTTATTTTACAGATAAGTATTTAGCTTTAAATAGGAATAATTTATTTAATAAGAGTTAATTAATTTCGTTAGATGTAAATTATATTTAAGTTAGGGGGGTGTTAGTGTTAGGGTTGGACTTAGCTTTAGGGGTTAATCCATTTATTAGAATAGCGGTGAGCTCCGGTCGTCAGATTAGGGGTTAATAATTGAAGGTAGGTGTCGGCGATGTTAGGGAGGGCAGATGAGGGGTTAATACTATTTATGATAGGGTTAGTGAGGCGGGTTAGGGGTTAATAACTTTATTATAGTAGTGCTCAGGTCCGCTCGGCAGATTAGGGGTTAATAAGTGTAGGCAGGTGTCGGCGACGTTGAGGGGGGCAGATTAGGGGTTAATAAATATAATATAGGGGTCGGCGGTGTTAGGGGTAGCAGATTAGGGGTACATAGGGATAACGTAGGTGGCGGCGCTTTGCGGTCGGAAGATTAGGGGTTAATTATTTTAAGTAGCTGGCGGCGATGTTGTGGGGGGCAGGTTAGGGGTTAATAAATATAATATAGGGGTCGGCGGTGTTAGGGGCAGCAGATTAGGGGTACATAAGTATAACGTAGGTGGCGGTCGGCAGATTAGGGGTTAAAAATTTTAATCGAGTGGCGGCGATGTGGGGGGAGCTCGGTTTAGGGGTACATAGGTAGTTTATGGGTGTTAGTGTACTTTAGAGTACAGTAGTTAAGAGCTTTATAAACCGGCGTTAGCCAGAAAGCTCTTAACTCCTGCTATTTTCAGGCGGCTGGAATTTTGTCGTTAGAGCTCTAACTCTCACTTCAGAAACGACTCTAAATACCGGCGTTAGAAAGATCCCATTGAAAAGATAGGATACGCAAATGGCGTAGGGGGATCTGCGGTATGGAAAAGTCGCGGCTGAAAAGTGAGCGTTAGACCCTTTAATCACTGACTCCAAATACCAGCGGGCGGCCAAAACCAGCGTTAGGAGCCTCTAACGCTGGTTTTGACGGCTACCGCCGAACTCCAAATCTAGGCCTATGTGTTTAACATTATGATTATCAAATATTTTGTTTATATTAAGTTGTTTATCATGTTTAAACAACTATGCATATTTCTGTATCACAGTTTGATACAGGTATTTATACTGAATGTATAGTTTCCTGATTACCTGTATATATTAATCCGGTAAGGTAATGAAGGGGTTAATGTGTAATTACTGCCTCTTTTTCTATTGCCCAATAGGAGTCAACTACTGTGTTTTAAAAGGAGGGGTATTCCCAACACAGTTCAGCAGCTTTGATAACGGCGGAATGCCGAAACACGTCAGCAGCTGCTTGAGCTGACTCCTATGAGAGGAATAGCACCCTTATCCAGTTTGATGTTCACATTTTTAAATTGCTACAATAAATTTGGAAATTTTAGCCATACAGAAAATGGCAGGTGTTACTTTCTTTAGCATAAGAGGTAGACTCAGTGCTTATATTTGTGTGTGCAGGAATACACTACAATATATATCAGTTACACTGAAAGTAACCTCTCAGTGGGCAAAATACACACTCGTTTCTCTCCAGCAGGGCCGGAATAAGAATAGAAAGCAGCCCTGGAAAAATTTGAAGACTAGCCAATTTTTAGTTGAGTGCCTAGAATGCACATGCCTTATTTTTTTCTCAAGAAGTTTAGGGAAATATTCTCACAACATATTTCTTAAGAATTAAATTACATTAGTTTGTAGTTAAAAAGAAAAAGCCAGATTGTTGTTATATAGGCACCCTACAATCACATATTATCTTTAACTCACAATGTGAAAATGATTAGTGTGACACCCTCAAATCAGTGTGTCACTTCGTCTCACAGTTTGGTGCCTATTCTAGTAAAAAAATACTTTGTGACTGGAATACCTAAAGCTCAGAGAAGAAAGAGAGGTGGTACAGTTGCATTATGTGACCAGCAACACCACCCCTTGATTTGTAGCTGGCCAGTCCCAGTTGCTGCTGCCCACCGGGAAAATCTCCTGGTATCCTGGTAGGTCAGTCCGGCGTTGCTCTCCAGCCTCGGTTTAACAGCTCCTGTTGTTCTATGCAACCTGTTAATTTCTACATTCTTAATTGAAGAGACATGTGAATCTGGATAGGGTTAGAAGTGTGGTGTGGTGAAGTATGGAGAGTCCAAAATAAATACCTTCCCCAGCTCTTTGTTAATCTGTTTAAGCTTTCTCTGATTTATAAAGTGAATTTATTGACAGTACTTGATATAAGGTATAACCACATTTTCAATTTCTCAAAAATGGTGGGGGTACATTTATTTTTATTTCAGTTTGTACAGTTTGTGTTAATGGGTATTCACAAACATTGAGATTTGTTTTTGCTTTTTTAATTAAAGGATATTATTAATTTATCACATAATTCATTTAATAGCAAATAAAACTAATGTAACAAGTGGAGATTCTCAAAGCTCTAAACAAGGCCAAAAATAAGCAAATATTTAATAAATGCTTTTGGTACACTACACACCCTGCAAATGTAAAATATTATGCAGAAGGTAACAACTTTTCTTTATACTTTTATTTGTCAATTGTTATTTAAAGGGACATTGTACTTACAATGTTCTCCCCTTTTAATGTGTTCCCAATGACCCCTTTTACATGCTGTAACATTAAATTGTTTGCAAACAGCTTATTTACCTTTATGTTGTGGTTTGAAATAGCTGCTTTTGCATGTTGAAACCTCCACCTATACTGAAAATATGAATATGCTTGCATGCTCTGTAGAAAATCTATGTAAGCAGGAGATAACCGCATAAATTAACCTCCCTGTTGAGAGAACTCCCCCAGCCTTAAAGGGACACTGAACCCAATTTTTTTTCTTTCGTGATTCAGATAGAGCATGGAATTTTAAGCAACTTTCTAATTTACTCCTATTATCATTTTTTCTTCGTTCTCTTGCTATCTTTATTTAAAAAAGAAGGCATCTAAGCTAGTTTTTAGTTCAGAACCTTGGATAGCACTTGTTTACTGGTCGGTTAAATTAATCCACCAATCAGCAAGAACAACCCAGGTTGTTCACCAAAAATGGGCCGGCATCTAAACTTACATTCTTCCTTTTAAATAAAGATACAAAGAGAATGAAGAAAATTTGATAATAGGAGTAAATTAGAAAGTTGCTTACAATTGCATGCTTTATCTGAATCACACAAGAAAAAAAAATGGGTTCAGTGTCCCTTTTAAGTGGCATTTCCATATCTATCAATTAGACTCTGTGTAAAAAAGAAATAACATGGCCAGGTTTGCTCATTCTGCAGGCCCAGCATATTTAAATGGGCATATCCTTGAGAACAATAGGTGATGGTTTTAATGAACAAAAACAGCAATTTCGAATACAAAGCTAAACATGAAGGATCAATTATCCATACATTTATTAATCTGCAGTAAGTATAACAAGTCATTTGATTATTTTTTTTTAAGTCTGAGGATTATAATCAAACATCAGACTTCACAAGCCTCACAATGTTACATATCTGTCCCTAATTGACCTCAGAGGTTATCCTATAATGAAATCAAAATAAGGCAAGTGGTGGAGTTTGGCTGTTGAAAAACATCTGCAGAAAACAAAGTTATAATTTGTTTTGAAAATTTATGTTTTTTTATATCAAGATGACAGAAATGTCTTGTAATTACACAGTGTTTAGTATCCCTTTAAAAAAGAAATAGTATACAGGTGTATCACAGATATGCTATCGTAATATCTACATATATTCAACACACTCACCCACACACACACTGCAGAGAACAGTAGTTTAAAGGCCAACAATGACAGAGCTGAGGCTTTGGCAAGATGTAAAAGTGCTTATAAACTGACAGAGGTCTACCTGCAGGGTACACTAAGTGGGTATAAACTCCAGGGTATAAGTAAGAAAGTATTGGCCAGCAGGACACAGCAGTATGACAGCAATGCCCTGCAGGGTACACTAACTGGGTATAAACTCCAGGGTATAAGTAAGAAAGTATTGGCCAGCAGGACACAGCAGTATGACAGCAATGCCCTGCAGGGTACACTAACTGGGTATAAACTCCAGGGTATAAGTAAGCAGGTATTGGCCAGCAGTATGACAGCAATGCCCTGCAGGATATACTAACTGGGTATAAACTCCAGGGTATAAGTAAGAAAGTATTGGCCAGCAGGACACAGCAGTATGACAGCAATGCCCTGCAGGGTACACTAACTGGGTATAAACTCCAGGGTATAAGTAAGCAAGTATTGTCCAGCTGGAAACAGCAGTATGACACCAATGCCCTGCAGGATACACTAACTGGGTATAAAATCCAGGGTATAAGTAAGCAAGTATTGGCCAGCAGGACACAGCAGTATGACAGCAATGCTCTGCAGGGTACACTAACTGGGTATAAACTCCAGGGTATAAGCAAGCAAGTATTGGCCAGCAGGACACAGCAGTATGACAGCAATGCCCTGCAGGGTACACTAACTGGGTATAAACTCCAGGGTATAAGTAGGCAAGTATTGACCAGCAGGACACAGCAGTATGACAGCAATGCTCTGCAGGGTACACTAACTGGGTATACACTCCAGGGTATAAGTAAGCAGGTATTGGCCAGCAGGACACAGCAGTATGACAACAATGCCCTGTAGGGTACACTAACTGGGTATAAACTCCAGGGTATAAATAAGCAGATATTGACCATCAGGACACAGCAGTATGACAGCAATGCCCTGCAGGATACACTAACTGGGTATAAACTCAGGGGTATCAGTAAGCAGGTATTGGCCAGCAGGACACAGCAGTATGACAGCAATGCTCTGCAGGGTACACTAACTGGGTATAAACTCCAGGGTATCAGTAAGCAAGTATTGGCCAGCAGGGCACAGCAGTATGACAGCAATGCCCTGCAGGGTGCACTAACTGGGTATAAACTCCAGGGTATAAGTAAGCAAGTATTGGCCAGCAGGGCACAGCAGTATGACAGCAATGCCCTGCAGGGTGCACTAACTGGGTATAAACTCCAGGGTATAAGTAAGCAAGTATTGGCCAGCAGGGCACAGCAGTATGACAGCAATGCCCTGCAGGGTACACTAACTGGGTATAAACTCCAGGGTTTCAGTAAGCAAGTATTGGCCAGCAGGACACATCAGTATGACAGCAATGCCTTGCAGGGTACACTAACTGGGTATAAACTCCAGGGTATCAGTAAGCAAGTATTGGCCAGCAGGGCACAGCAGTATGACAGCAATGCCCTGCAGGGTACACTAACTGGGTATAAACTCCAGGGTATCAGTAAGCAAGTATTGGCCAGCAGGGCACAGCAGTACGACAGCAATGCCCTGCAGGGTACACTAACTGGGTATAAACTCCAGGGTATCAGTAAGCAGGTATTGGCCAGCAGGACACAGCAGTATGAAATAGACAGCTGGTCATGGCAGGAGGTAAAAGCCAGCATGAAATGACAGGCAATGGGAGACAAGACACGTTTTGCAAGTGATGGCCTGCCGAGTAGAAGTGTATATCTGGTCTCAGCAGTAGGTAATAGCCAGTGGCTTAAGAACACTATAGAGGTAATTATGAGAGAGATGAAGTGGCAGCCAATAAGTGACAGGAAACAGTATGCAAGTAATGGCAGGGCATTGCAGCTGCTAATGACCAGTTGAACACACTAGCAGGTAATGTCCAGCAGAAATCTACTGTAGGTCCTATGAAACAGAGGAAGAACAGGAAGACCATAAGCGGGGCTGCACAACACATAGGAAATAGAACAACAAGCAACAGTTGCTTGTACTGAACTTGTATAGCTGAAACAGAGGAAAGTTTGTGATGTTTAACCATGCGCTAGATATTTAATGGGACAGTCAAGTCCAAAAAAAACTTATTTTTCAAATAGGGCATGTAATTTTAAACAACTTTCCAATTTACTTTTATCAACAATTTTGCTTTGTTCTCTTGGTATTCTAGTTGAAAGCAAACCTAGGAAGACACCTATGATAATCTCTAAGCCCTTGAAGGCCGCCTCTATTTTATTTACTTTTCACAGCAGGGGAGAGCAAGCTCATGTAGGCCATATAGATAGCATTGTGATCACGCTCGTGGCTAGTGGCAGACACTGCACTAATTGGCTAAAATGGAAGTCGATAAATAATAACTAAAAGTCATGTGATTACGGGCGGTCAGAAGATGCTTAGATACAAGTTAGTCACAGAAGTAAAAAGTGTATTAATATAACAGTGTTGGTTTTGCAAAACTGGGGATTGGGTAATAAAGGGATTATCTATCTTTTTAAAGAACAAAAATTCTGGTGTTGACTGTCCCTTTAACTCTTCTTAGCAGGAGTGGCTGCCTGACCGGTGTCTTCCAGGGACAGAAGCTGATAAGTAGGGTGACTCACAAGCTGATGTGACAGCCAAACTCGATTTATATAGGGAAAGAAATTAATAAAGAAAAATAGGCTAAACTCCACCTACCATTTGCCTTATTTATAGGAGGCAATCTGAGCGTGAGACTGCCGAAAAGAAGACTAGTCACAATAAAGTGCATTGTTTTGCAGTTGTTATCTCTTAAAGCCAACCGAGAAACATATGTAACAGGGCTAGCCTTGAGAAGTGTGCATTGTGCCTTTAAATTATACAAAAAGGGGCCAAAATAAATAATGAATAATAATGAAACTGTTGCAAAGTTATTTTATTTGACATAACTAACCATTTTATATTGAAATCTCAAGGTGTTTACCTTTTTAGTAAAAGCGGTTTAAATTTTACCTCAAAGTAACATACCTACAGCTATATTCAGTTACTATACTACTTTTTATGCATTTCTTGTGCTGGATTAACAGGAACACATGTAAATCATAATGAATCATAATATTAGCCATGTTTTAACACAATAGCTGAGGTTGTGATTTATTATACTATATTATTAATTTGCACCAATACAAATATCGAACATTCTATTTGAAACAGTCATATAAATATAAATATGAAAATATAGGTACATTTAAAGGGACAGTCTAGTCAAAATTAAACTTTTATGATTCAGATAGGGCATGCAATTTTAAATAACTTTCCAATTGATTTTTATGATCATTTGCTTTGTTCCCTTGGTGGTATTTTTGAAAGTTAAACCTAGTTAGGCTCAAACTGATATTTAAACCATTGAAAAATCGCCTCTTAGCTCAGAGCATTATGAAAGTGTTTCACAGTTAGACAGTACTAGTTCATGTGTGTCATAAAGATAACATTGTGCTCACTCCAGTGGAGTTATTTAGGGGTCTGCAGTGATTGGCTAGACTGCATGTCTGTCAAAAGCACTGAGATAAGGGGCTGTCTGCAGAGGCTTAGATACAAGGTAGTTACAGAGGTAAAACGTGTATTATTATAACCGTGTTGGTTATGCAAAACTGGTGAATGGGTAATACAGGGACTATCTATCTTTTTAAACAATAACAATTCTGGTGTAGACTGTCCCTTTAAGTGATTATTGCTGTTTTCAGTGAAATGTCTTTCTTTGGAAGTCAATCAGTTTGAGGGCAGCCATAGAGTTCCCTCTGGTTAACCCCATTCACTATAAGCAGCGTATGAATTGGTAGAGCTACCTTCTCTGAGAAAATGACCTCATAAAGACACTCCCTATAGGAATAAATACAGGTTTACTTTTTTAACTTAAAACAGAGAGAGATGAATATGCCTAATATAGCATGATTCTGCAAATAGTTGGAAAATATTTGAACTTGTAACCAGGGATAGGCACAGACAACGGCTGTGGTGGACATTTTCCAAATTACAGACCTTAGTGAAGGACACCAAGGTACATTTTAAATTAAAAACATTATTTTATAATGCTTGGTGTTATTGTACTGATGCAGATACCACTGATCCTATCACCAGCCCTCCTCTGGCTATACCCATGTGCCAGTGTCACTACTGTGTCATTATATAGCACTGGGTGTTATTATACTGATGCAGATACCACTGATCCTATAACCACCCCTCCTCTGGCTATACCCATGTGCCAGTGTCACTACTGTGTCATTATATAGTGCTGGGTGTTATTATACTGATGCAGATACCACTGGTCCTATAACCAGCCCTCCTCTGGCTATACCCATGTGCCAGTGTCACTACTGTGTCATTATATAGCGCTGGGTGTTATTATACTGATGCAGATACCACTGGTCCTATAACCAGCCCTTGTCTGGCTATACCCATGTGCCAGTGTCACTACTGTGTCATTATATAGCGCTGGGTGTTATTATACTGATGCAGGTACCACTGACCCTATAACCAGCCCTTGTCTGGCTATACCCATGTGCCAGTGTCAGTACTGTATCATTGTATAGTGCTGGGTGTTATTATACTGATGCAGATACCACTGATCCTATAACCAGCCCTCCTCTGGCTATACCCATGTGCCAGTGTCACTACTATGTCATTATATAGTGCTGGGTGTTATTATACTGATGCAGATATCACTGACCCTATAACCAGCCCTCCTCTGGCTATACCCATGTGCCAGTGTCACTACTGTGTCATTATATAGTGCTGGGTGTTATTATACTGATGCAGATACCATTGACCCTATAACCATCCCTTGTCTGGCTATACCCATGAGCCAGTGTCACTACTATGTCATTATATAGTGCTGGGTGTTATTATACTGATGCAGATATCACTGACCCTATAACCAGCCCTCCTCTGGCTATACCCATGTGCCAGTGTCACTACTGTGTCATTATATAGTGCTGGGTGTTATTATACTGATGCAGATATCACTGACCCTATAACGAGCCCTTGTCTGGCTATACGCATGTGCCAGTGTCACTACTGTGTCTTTGTAGAGCTGAGTATTTTTATACAGATGCAGATACGCATCCAGTGTTTCACTCAGGCTTTAGTTATTCCATAACTTATCACCCAATATCGCTAGCAGTCTCTTGACAAGGCACTAACTTTATTCACACTACATATTTTTTTAATTCCTATTATTCAATCAAAACATATACTAAGGTTGTGGCGGACACTGCAAGGGCTAGTCACGTGTACGGACACCTTGCCTATCCCTGCTTGTAACACATATAACATAGAAGTCAATATTAAATAAAGTAGAACTGCATAATCAACAAATACATAATAAAAAGATTATGCAATCACACTTAGGGCCCAATGATCACAACTTGCCCAGGCTAGACATGAAAATCCTTGCAGACACCTCAGGGAATTATCTAAAAAAGGGGCTGTCCCTGCGAGTTATGAGGTGTCTACTATAGAAAGTAATGGAGCTTGCTAAAAGGGGCAACTACTCTGGCGAGAGTCACGTTAGTACTTTTAAATATTGCAGCCAATACAAATCTTATTACTCTGCTTTCAGCATATAGTATCTTACAGTCGCCTCTGGTTTTGTATACATATTGTTTTCTGTGAGCCTAATTATTGTTTTGTATATTTTAACACAATCTCAAGGAAAAAAGTGAGATCTGCAGGGGAAAATGGTTATGAATACATCAGACCTGGAGGAAAATTTTGCAGCTTGGTCCATGGATCCCACCTGTTTAGCTCACTACTTTCAACATACAGATAGCGCATGCAATATTAAACAATTTACTTCCATTAACAAAATGTGCACAGTCTTTTTATATTTACACTTTTTGGGTCACCAACTCTTACTGAGTATGTGCATGAATTCATAGAATTATTATTATTATCAGGTATTTGTAGAGCGCCAACAGATTCCGCAGCGCTATAAACATAGGCGGTATACAAGGTAACATTTATAGGGGCTCAAATGGGTAGAGGGCCCTGTCGAGAGTTGCACTGTTGTAATCGGCTCTTATGCGGGTGATCTACAAACAGCTGGGCTCCTAGGCTTACATGCTAAGGGGTTCAAGGGGATAGCAGTGGAGTTAGGAAAGGTTAGTGGAGTTAGTGCTTAAGATAAAATGGGTAGGGGAGGTAATTGCCTCCTCATCTAGAAGGAGAAAATGTGGTGTGGTAATACTGGTTAGTAAAGCTCTTGACTATAATCTCTGAACCTTTATCGATTTGTAAAACAGAGACAGGAATTGGTGAGATTTTGATCTCGGACCACTCGATCATATCTTTAGTAATAAAGTGTCAGGACGGATCTAAAGCCCCTAGGGTATTCGTCTATCCACGTTATCTGTATAACAATCCTAGGTTTATAGGCTGGTTAAAACAGACATGGAAGAATTATTGTACCCGCAACATTTCCTACTTTCAAAAGATAGAAACCTTCTGGGAGGCGTCAAAAGCTGTCCTAAGAGGTGAAATTAAGACATTTTTAGATGTTAGAAATAAGAAACAACCGGCTCGAGATCTTCAACTAACTAATCAGGTTAAAAATGCTTATAAAAAAATTTCATGGAGACTGTTCAAACAGCAATTGGAATAAGTATACAGATCTAAGGAAAGAAAGGGACATATTTTTAACACAAAAACATTTAGAAGAAGAGACCAAAATGAATCTACATTTTAGTAGTTTTCATGGTAGCTCGGCTAAAAATGTAGCCAGCTTGATTAAAGCAAGAAAAAAGAAGAATTTTATACCTAGCATTCAGGAGGGAAATAGGAGATATACAAACTCAGAGGAGATAAGCGGGGTTTTTGTCAAATATTATAAACAATTATACTCTTTGGGGGAATGTAACGTCACTAATCAAGAGAATTTCTGGACTAAGATCGCTTTACCTAAGATCCAGAAAGAGGAGTTAGAATCTCTTAATGCTCCGATTACTATTGAAGAAGAAATTGCTAAAGCAATAGATCTAGTTAAATTAAATAAATCTGCTGGCCCAGATGGATTTCCAGCTGAATTTTATAAAAGCCTAGCTGAAGAGGTAATTCCAGTTTTAGAGAAATTGTATAATAGCTATTATGTTTCTGAAAATCCAATTTCAAGTTTTTTTTCTGCAGCAAATATATCATTAATTTTGAAAAAAGGGAAGAAACCAGAAGATCCAGCCTCTTATAGGCCAATCTCGGTGCTTAATGCGGACTATAAAATTTTACCTTCGATCATTGCTTGAAGATTGGCATGTTGTTTAGATAAGCTTATCCATTCTGACCAGGTTGGATTTATGTCAGGGCGGAATTCTGTTAAGAACATACGGAAATTGACTACTCTGGTAGATTATATCTGGAATAGCGATCAATCTAAAGATAAAATAGATCTAAAGGATATAGCTGTTCCTACCTTGGATGCTGTTGAAGCCTTTGACAGCATCACATGGACACATCTATTTACAACATTGGCAAAATTAGGCTTTGCAAATAATTTCGTGCACTTTGTCCGGAAAATCTATAGGGACCCAGTTTCATTTTTACTTGTTAATCGTACGCTTTCCCCTAAAATAATCTTAGAGAGGGGGACAATACAGGGTTGCCCCCTCTCTTCTCTTTTGTTTAATATCGCCCTTGAGCTGCTTGCAACAAGGTTGAGAGAAATTTTACCTGGGATTCCAGATGTAGATCCAAATTTAAAATTTTATTACTCTATGCGGATGACATCTTAATATGTTTACAAAACACTAGGGAGACAATCCCTAAGGTAATAAGCACACTAGAGGAATTTGGCTCTTTTGCTGGTTATAAGACCAATATGGAAAAGAGCAAACTCATGTGGTTAGGTAAAAATAATAAGGAACATACTACTTCAATGTTTTGCACAGTCACAGCTATAAAGTATTTGGGGCTGGAAATCCACAAAAATCCTAAACACTGGTATTCAGCAAATTTTGGAGCTCTTTTACAGAAGATAAAAGAAGATCTTGAGTTATGGGTCGCTTTTCCCTTATCTATTACAGCTTCTATCAATTTGATTAAAACTATAATTTTTCCCTGGATTCTTTACCCTATGCAAAATTTGCCATTAATTATAGTGAATAAAGATCTTTGTAAACTGAACTCTTGGTTCTCCAAATTTATCTGGAAATCTAAAAAACGCGCATATCTTTGAATAGACTATCACAAAAAACTCTGAATGCAGGTTTAGCCCTTCCTTATGTTAGACTTTATAATTTTGCTGCATTGCTTAAAATAGCAATGGACTGGATAGCACAAACTAATAGGGTTGCTTCCTTTGACTTTGAATCTCAGTTGATGATTGCTCCTTTGACTTTGAAGGCTCTTTTACATTGCCCGGTATATAAACTTCCTCGGAAAGTTTCCATTCTACAGTCTTTTAAAAATCCGATCCGCATATGGCAAAAGTTTTGTCATATATTAGAAATTGATCCTACTTTCTCTGATTTCTTATCTATTAGAGGTAACCCGCTTTTTACTCCAGGAATAGAGCAAAAAGTATTTCAAGAATGGCAGGACAAAGGTCTTAAGGACATCTATCAGCTATTGAATGATCAATATCAGATTCTACCCTGGGAAACGATTTCTCGACAATTCTCTCTTCATAGGAGGAACCGCTTTGCGTATTTTCAAATTTGTCACTATGTTTGTTCTCAAAGCTGGTACTCCTCAATGAGGTCTGAGTGGTCCGAGGTCAAGAGCTGTATCCAGAAATTTATTGCAGGAGATATATCAATATCTCTAATCTATGATAGCATACTGGCAGGTGAAAAACTAGTTAATTTCTGGCTATCTTACATTCCTACAATTGATCAGGACAAGATTTCTCATAGCCTTGTGATGGAAGCCAGCTACCCTATCTCGGTAAGCTGGAAAGAATCTCATGTCAAATTAATGAATAATTTTTATTTATCTCCTTTTAGGATAGCTAAATTCTACCCCCTCAAAGGGGCTGATTGCCCTCACTGTTCATATGCTAAAGCGGATCTCATGCATATGTTTTGGCACTGTCCCAAAATAAAGCAACTATGGCAGAAAATTCAATACTGGTTCAATAGACTCTATAATGGGGCTTATTAATTTTCTCTGGAAGATATAGTGTGCTTAGTACTCAATCCCAGGAAAGACTCGAAAATGTGAATCCTTAATACCATTATATTAATAGTTAGAAATAATATTACTAAATGCTGGATCGCTAAGCGCCCTCCCAGCTTGGGGTTGATTCTTAAGGGGATACAATCTCAAATCATTTTGGAATCTTTTCACTTATCCCAGGCTTCAGAGAAAAGAATTAAAACATTTTTGATAAACTGGGCACCGATCATCAAGACATATCCAATGCAACTCCAGCGGCAGATTCTGTCTCCATTTGTTTCCTCTATAAGCTTCGCTGAACTAGTTCTGTTACAAATTTTCCCGAGCTCTTGGATTAGAAACTTCAGAGATATACCATAAGATTTAAAGGCAGGAGCCAACATCTTCACGGTAGATCCTCGCAGGCCCTGGGGACCTTCCCCCCCCCCCCTTTTTTTTTGTTCCCTTTCTTTCTCTCTTTTTTTTTTTTTGTTTTTCACTTTTAGAGTTATAAGATAAAAAAGAAAAAATATAGCCACCTAACTCATCAAAGATTCTTTGATTGTTTTGCTTGAAGGACGAAAACATTGATAAATGTACATAATTTTTTTTTTTTATTATTCTTATTGTATCACAAATCAATTCTGTTTATTATTATGTATCTGAGTATATTTAGAGAAAGGTACAAACTTTTTGCTGTCCTGTACAATGATGAAGGATTTTTTTTTTTTTTCTTTGTTGTTGTTTACTGGCTATGTATAATAAAGAAATATTAAAAAAAAAAAAAAAGGAAAGGTTAGTGTAGGTTGTATGCATCCCTGAATAGTACACTCTTTAGGTAGTGCTTGAATCTTTCAAAACTAGGAGAGAGTCTTGAGGAGCGAGGCAGAGAGTTCCACAAGATGGGAGTCAGTCTGGAGAAGTCTTGTAAACGGGAATATGAGGAAGTAACAAAAGAGGAGAGTAGGAGATCATGGGCAGAGTGAAGGGGTCAGGAGGGAAAGTATCTATCTGGAGACAAGGTCTGAGATGTAGGGGGGGAGCAGTGCAGTTGAGGGCTTTGTATGTCAGAGTGGGAATTTTGTGTTTTAACCTAGAGACAAAACAAAGCCAGTGAAGGGATTGGCAGACAGGTGCAGCAGATGAAGAGTAAGTGTAAGAAAGATGACCCTGGCAGAGGCATTCATTATGGATTGTAAAGGAGCTAGACAGCAGCTATGGAGACTATGGAGTTGCAGTAATCGAGGTGGGAAAGGATGATAGAGTGGATTAGAATCTTAGTTGTGTCTTGTGAAAGGAAATGTCTAATTTTTAGAGATGTGTTTAAGGTGGAAGCAGCAGGCTTTAGCCAAGGACTGAATGTGAGGAGTTTAAGAAAGTTCTGAGTCAAGTGTGACTCCAAGACATCGAACATGTGGGGTATGGCTAATATGGAGTTATCGAAAGTTGGGGTGGAGATTTTTTAAGAAGGGGGAAAATAAGGAGCTCAGTTTTGGAGAGATTTAGCTTAAGGTAGTGAGAGGACATCCAAGATGAGATATGAAAAAGACAGTTAGTGACACGGGTTTGCAAGGAAGAAGTTAGGTCTGGTGCAGAGAGGTCGATTTGAGTGTCATCAGCATACAAATTGTATTGAAACCCATGGGACTTTATTAAGGAACCTAAAGATGATGTGTAGATTGAGAAGAGAAGGGGACCAAAGACAGTGCCTTGTGGTACCCCAACAGAAAGTGGTAGCGGGGCAGAGGATGCCCCAGAGAAGGCTACACTAAAGGTATGGTTAGACAGATAGGAAGAGAACCACGAGTGAGCGGTGTCACAAATGCCGAATGATTGGAGGGTTTGAAGCAAAAAGGGGTGGTCGACAGTATCGAAGGCTGCAGATAGATCAAGTAGGATAAGAAGAGAGAAGTGGCCTTTGAATTTTGCTGTAAGTAGGTCATAGGTAACCTTACAAATTGCTGTCTCAGTGGAGTGGTGGGGGCAAAATCCAGATTGCAGTGGGTCAAGGATAGAGTTTAGTGTAAGGAAATGGGATAGATGTACATATATTAGCTTTTCAATAAGTTTCAAGGCAAGAGGGAGTGGGGAAATAGGGTGGTAGTTGGATGGGGAGGTTGGGTCAAGAGAAGGTTCTTTGAGGATAGGTGTGACCAGTGCGTTTTTAAGAGATGAGGGAAATATACCAGTGCTGAGGGAGAGGTTGAAGATGTGTGTTAGTATAGGGGTAAGGTAGAAGAGATGGTGGGGAGTAGCTGTGAGGGGATGGGGTCAAGGGGACAGGTAGTGAGGTGAGAGGATAGTATTAGGGCAGAAACTTCATCCTCTGTAACAGGGGCAAATTAGATAAATTTATGGCTATGCGGGTTTTGGATGATAGTGAGGTTTTGAGGGGGTTTGAGACCGGTAGCATGTTGAGAGCTGATTTAATTTCTGATGGAGTCTATTTTGTTATTGAAGTAACTGGCAAAATCTTGAGCTGAGAGAGAAGTTGTAGTAGGAGGTGGGGGTGGGCGGAGAAGAGTATTGAACAGAATATATGTATATGCATTTGTAATTGGCTGATTGCGGTCACATGGTACAGGGGGAGTGGAAACATAACTAAACTTGTCAGGAAAAAAATCTACTACTCATTTCAAGTTTTCAAGTTCCTTTTGAAAAAGCCATTTGGCAAAACATGTCAAGGGCTGGAGGGAGTTGTTTGGAGCTCCTATTAGTATTTTAATAAAGTTCTGTGGCTAACCTGAATTTACTTTAATTTGGCTGACCGCTTATATGTAGCTTGACTTATTAAAGTGACATTATACACTAGATTTCTCTTTGCATAAATGTTTTGTAGATGGTCCATTTATAAAGCCCATACAGTTTTTTTTTTGTGTGTTTTCTAAAATGTATAGTTTTGCTTATTTTTAAATAACATTGCTCCTAACCAAGCCCCAAAGTTCTATGAGAATACTGATGTATACCTGCTCCAGCTTGCTCCTGTTTGTGTAAAGGGTCTTTTCATATGGGAAGGAAGGGGGAGGGGGGAGTGTCTGATATTCCACACTTGCAGTGGGTGCTCTAGCTAATCCTTTTTAACAGAGCTAAAATGGGAACTTCAAAGTAACTTTTTTTTAACGGTTTTATACTGAATCTTTAGATCAGTATCGGTGCATATTATTCTTTATAGTAGTGTTTATTACATGCAGTTATATGAAAATTGGTGTATACTGTCCCTTTAATGAGCACGGTACTGGAATTGTAATAATACCGCTGCCTGCACCTTTATTTTAACTATATCTCAGGACCTGTAATACACTTCATCTATACCTATATCCCAATCCTCTGGGTTGAACCGTTAGCTTAAGCAACATACTACTTAATATGTGTTACTAACACATCAATATCTTATATTAGACTAAGTTACAGATTTCACCTAGTGAGCATATAGTTATTCTATACAAG
This sequence comes from Bombina bombina, assembly GCF_027579735.1. Taxonomy (NCBI): domain Eukaryota; kingdom Metazoa; phylum Chordata; class Amphibia; order Anura; family Bombinatoridae; genus Bombina; species Bombina bombina. Next base: position 1,010,507,287 of record NC_069503.1, read on the forward strand.
GAGGGTTCCTTATTGTAATATTATCACTACTATCAAGTGCAGTACAGCAATACATTTCCACTATAGCACACACTTATTTAACCCATTGGGGTACTTCTGTTACCTCCAGCAGCTATTGGTTTAGTATGGTATGCTGTCTGCATCTTCTATTCTAAACAGCTCAATATTGCTAATGTGGCCCAGATAGTCTTTGTGTTGCTACATAAGTATTATTATCTCCAGGACTGTGAGATTGATACAATATTCTTTCTTATAGTTGCAAACCAGACTTGGCAACATAGTTGAAGTCCCAGTTTATTTACATGCTGTATTGTTTACTGCAATTTTGAGAGACCTGATCAATTTATTCATCTCCTTTAAAAGCCTCCTATACAGCGGTGAAGTCATTATTTATTCTAATATATGGTCTAGTGGTCACAAAACTTCTGTTTTTAAGACCCACATTTTTAATGTTTGATTTAATAAAGATTTTTATTTTAACCTTAGTCCTTTTAAATGTGGTTACACCAAGCACTATAAACATTACATTACACTTTATTTCTCTCTGTGGGTTTAAGCGTGTTTTAACATGTGTATTCTTTGTGCACAAACAGAGGATCCTTTCTCCTCTGCGAGTGTATTTGGTGTAATTTCAAGTTTAGACTAAGGGGCCGATTTCTGAAAGTGCGAGCGGACATGATACGATGTAGCGTATCATGTCTGCCGCACATCGATAAATAAAACTTGAGACAAGGGGAACAGCACACGTGTAAAGGAAAGTGCACGGTAGACCTCAGAGTGCTGCCAAGCCCTGAAACAATAGTACAAAAAGAAGGCAGGGTCTCAAGCACTTAAAACACTCTATTTTGCACAGACAGCGATGTTTCGGGGTCACAGCCCCTTATTCATGCTTGGTAATTAGACATGTCTAATTACCAAGCATGAATATGGGGATGTGACCCCGAAACGTCGCTGTCTGTGCAAAATAAAGTGTTTTAATTGCTGGAGACCCTGCCTTCTTTTTGCACATCGATAAATGCCGACAGCATATGCTGTTGGCATTTATTATTGCACAAGCAGTTCTTGTGAACTGCTTGTGCAATGCCGCCCCCTGCAGATTCGTGGCCAATCAGCCACTAGCAGGGGGTGTCAATCAGCCCGATTGTATAGGATCAGGTGGATTGATGTCTGCAGCCTCAGAGCAGGCAGACAAGTCATGGAGCAGCGGTCTTTAATTCGAATTAGCCAATAGAATGAGAGCTGCTTAAATCCTATTGGCTGATTTGAATAGCCAATAGGATTTTAGCAGCCCTAATTCCTATTGGCTGATTCAAATTTTTCAGCCAATAGGAATGCAAGGGACACCATCTTGAATCGCGTCCTTTGCATTGAAGATTCAGTGTACGGCAGCAACCGTATGAAGATGATGCTCCACGCCTGATGTTTCAGGATGGACCTGCTCCGTGCCGGCTGGATGAAGATAGAAGAGGCCGTCTGGATCAAGACTTCTTGCCGCATGGATGATGACTTTGCCAGCTGGATAAAGATCCTTCAAGCGGGACTTCAACAACTGTAAGTGGATCGTCGGGGGTTAGTGTTTGGTTTTTTGGGTGTTTTTTTTTTTTTTTTAGATTAGGGTTTGGGCAATGTAAAAGCTAAATGCCCTTTTAAGGGCAATGCCCATACAAATGCCCTTTTCAGGGCAATAGTTTAGCTTAGGTTATTTTAGATATTTTTTTTTATTTGGGTGGGTTGGTTGGGTGGTGGGTTTTACTGTTGTGGGGTGTTTGTATTTTTTTTACAGGTAAAACAGCTGATATCTTTGGGGCAATGCCCCACAAAAGGCCCTTTTAAGGGCCATTGGTAGTTTATTGTAGGCTAGGGTTTTTTTATTTTGGGGGGGCTTTTTTATTTTGATAGGGCTATTAGATTAGGTGTAATTCTTTTTTATTTTTGATAATTTGTTTCTTATTTTTCGTAATTTAGTGTTTTGGTTTTTTTGTAATTTAGTTATTTTTTATTTTTGTAATTAGATACTTTTTTTGTAATTTTTAGAGTAGTGTTATGATTTTTTTTGGTAGTTTAGATTTATTTAATTGGTAGTTAGTTTAATTTTAGTTTAATAATTATAATAGTTTAATTGTTTAAAATTAATTTTTGGAATTTGACTTGACAGTGAAATTTTAATTTAAGCTAGTGAAATTGGAATTTTAATATAAAGTTAGGGGGTTGCTAGGTTTATTTCATTGTGAGGGGCTTTTGGTTTAGGGGTTAATAGGTTTATTATAGCGGCGACAATGTCGGGGAGCAGCAGAATAGGGGTTAATACATTTTTTAGTGGCCGCGATGTCAGGAGCGGCAGATTAGGGGTTAATAAATTTATTATAGTGTTTGTGCTGCGTGAGGGCCTCAGTTTTTTTTATTATTTGCATGCTCTATCTGAATCAAGAAAGTTTAATTTTGACTTTAGTGTCCCTTTAAACTTTCATTGTCTATCCATAAGAGCATACTGAGATATGCTCTGGAGCACGTAGTGTCTTGATCACTATATGACAGTATGTGCAACAATATTTTGTAACATTCAGAGCTTGGAAAAATGTATAAACTTTTGGTTTGATTTTGTAGCATATACGCGTTTCTATATATTTCATGTTTTTGTTGAATTTTTAAACAAGTTGTGATGCTTTTAGTGTATCATGTGACTCATTGTATGTTATAGGAATTTGGCATTTTACAATCTTTAATGAACAGTCACTCATCTGGCAACAAGGCAAATCTAGGTTATCCACATTTTCTACAAGATTGAATGTTGCTAAAAAGTAAATATAATAGTGTTAGCTAAGTGCCAAAGGACAACTGATTATAAAAGTAGGAATCTTGCAAATATTTATTTTAATATCAAAAGGAGTGATACGGTAAAAATATCATGATCAGGAGGAGACTTTTTTTTTTTTTTTTTTTTTTTAGATTTTTTTAGCAGCTTTTGCAAACTAAACTGATCTGAAATCATATGCAATAGGTAAAGTTTAAAGGGACAGTCAACTCTAATTATTTTATTGTTTTAAAAGATAGATAATTCCTTTTAATACCCATTTCCCAGTTTTGCACAGAAAACATGGTTATATTAATAAACATTATACCTCTGTGATTACCTTGTTTCTAAGCATTTTCTGACTGCCCCCTGATCACATGACTTTTGACTTGCATTTAAGCCAATTAGTGCTGTGTTCTTAGAATCTACGGGCGTCAGCACAACGTTATCTACTGTATATGGCTCACATGAACTAGCTTCCCTGATGTGAAAAGCAAATACAAAAGCATGTGATCATGGGGCTGTCTTTAACGACTTAGAAACAGACAGAAATTTAGAAGTTTAAAGGTTATAAAGTAGGTTAATATAACCATGCTGGTTGTGCAAAGCTGGGGAATGGGTAGTAAAGACATTATCTATATTTTTAAACAATAACAATTTTTTTGTGTTGACTGTCCCTTTAAACTCAATTCCCAGTTGAATATTAAAAATATTTAATGAAGAGAAGAAAAAGAAAGTAATATGCATTCATTATGTATTTTGGCCAACAGAGGCTGGTGCCATTACTTTATATGTAAGCAGCATTCTACACAGCAGTTGCTTAGCTCTCAGAGTATAGGATCAGTTACTCTCATTGACCATTGTAAAGCAGACCAGGGACATGAACTTGCAAGAGGTTTATCCCAGAGCTGCTTCTGGGTTGCAGAACTTTGTAAACTTTTATATTATATACCAATATTTTTCAATGCAGTGCCCCATTGATATGATGCCTGGGATAAACATTAAGCTATTCTGTGAACTGATGAAGCTTATACTTTAACCCTTTTGCTGCAGATGACAACACATGGGGGCCTATCTATCAAGCTCCGAATGGAGCTTGATGCCCCGTGTTTCTGGCGAGCCTCCTGTCCGCCTGCTCTGAGCAGGCGGACAGACATCGCCGGAATTCAACCCGATCTGGTTGATTGACACCCCCTGCTGTCGGCCCATTGGCCGCGAGTCTGCAGAGGGCGGCGTTGCACCAGAAGCTCTTGTGAGCTGCTGGTGCAATGCTGAATACGGATAGTGTATTGCTCTCCGTATTCAGCGAGGTCTGTCGGACCTGATCCGCACTTTCGGATCAGGTCCGACAGACTTTGTTAAGTAGAGGCCATGGTCATCATACACACAATGCCTTTAGTGCAAATGACTGCCACATGTTGTCATCTGAAAATATTAGAGGCTGTGACTCACACTGCAGTCTTATGATTCAGTCTTTGGTAAATTATATATATGATTGTTAAAATAGCTAAAATATTTGCTATTCTGTATTTAAAGGGACATGAAACCCAAAATGTTTCTTTTATAATTTAAAAAAACTCTCTAATTTACTTCTATTTCCACATTTTCTTTCTTCTCTTGGTTCTATCCTTTGTTGAATGTGTAACATTTTGGAGTTTTACAGACACAAATAAAATAACACAGTACTCACCCCCACAGTGACTTTTAAAACATTACTGAGACCGTCACCTGCTCCATTAGGCCCCTCCCACTTGGAGTGGTGTCATCAGCAGGCGACCTGGCTCTCGGCTCGATGCTAAACATAAAATATAACCAACAAGTGTCAAAAAACTTTGAATAAGGACAACATATACATATGCATGAACATTTTCATTTCCATCACTATAGCTGATCCCAGTAATGATTTTGCATTGTGTTGTAGTCAATCCACTCACTTCAGTGTGTATCAGTTACCATAGCAACCTTCAACAAATCAACATATACTTCTAATTAACGTTCCCAATAGCTAGTAAATATTGGAACTACACTCTATCTGAATACTATGGGGTTAATTTATCAAGCTCCATACGGAGCTTGATGCCCCGTGTTTCCGGTAAGCCTTCAGGCTCGCCGGAAACAGAAATTATAAAGCAGCGGTCTAAAGACCGCTGCTCCATAACCTCTCCGCCTCTCCCATCCAGATAGCTGACCTATAATTGGCCATTGTTGTTCTAAGATCATCATTCATTTTCCCAACATAGAATAGACCACAATTGTAAAGCAACAGACAACGCGGGTAGTAGTAAAGGTCAATCTGTATCTATGGAAGAAACATTTTTTCTTAGTAGGATGTGTAAAATATTGTCCTGTTACTAGGCCATTACATGTTCTACAGCCCATACATCTGTAACATCAAGGTTTTGTAGTTTACTAGCCAAGTCTTCTTTTGATAACATGTCTTGGGGTCCGTTTTCACAAGGATATCCCTTAAAGATTTTGCTCTCTTGAATCCTATTCTTGAGAAGATATCCAAAAGAAAGGTAACCCTTGATCAGTCTTTATAATTTACCAATTTTTCTGTGATCTCTGGTTTGTCCCCAGTATAGGTGGTAACAAATGTTAGTCGGTCCTGTTTAGATTCTTCAACATGTCTAGTAGTTTCAGTGGATAACCTAGTTGTTTAAAATGTGTCTACATCTCTTGTATCTGTATCTCAGCCAAATCTTTATCAATATATATATAGTTCAAGTGTACTGCAAAGTTGTTTTACTATGCATAGTTATTAAACCTTTACATTACAGTTTCAAAATGTTTACTATCACTTTAAGGTGGTTTAGCACTGATTCTGTTCATTTAACTGATTATCATGTATTAAACAAACTAAATTAATTTCTAATTTATGTTCAATATTTAATCCTAAAGGGATAGGAAAGTCAACATTAAACTTGCATGACTCAGGTAGAGCATGTCATTTTAATACACTTTTAAATTCACTACTATTTTCAAATGTGCTTCGTTCTCTTGGTATCCCTTGTTGAAAAAGAATATGCAGATATCCTACACTAGTGAGAGCTAGATGCTGATTGGTGCCTGCACACATTTGTCTCTTGTGATTGGCTAACTAGATGTGTTCAGCTAGCTGTCAGTAGTGCAATGCTGTTCTTTCAGCAAAGGATAACAAGAGAATGAAGCAAATTAAGTAATATAAGTCAATTGTAAAGTTGTTTGAAATTGTATGTTCTCTCCAAATTACAAAATACAGTTTTGTGGTTTCCTGTCCCTTTAACGTGTATATATACATTTTTATATGCACATGTTTCATATGACACATCCATGTCCTTACCAGATAACATTCCAAAGGTGCTAATAGGCACATTACAATGCAAGCACTTTCTACCTTATAATAATATCCACATTTCAATCACCTTGGAGTAATATTGCTTCTCATTTAACAGCAACACTAATAATCTACTTTTATTATACAATATATAATCTACTTAAGCGTCTTATGGTGAACATTGACACTCTTCAGATGTATTACAACACAAAGGCAAGCAAATAAAGAATGCATATTGTTATTTTCTTTAATTAAAGATTTTAAATAGGATTTAATTTTGAGTTTAATATCCCTTATAACTAACTGTACAGTTGTCAAAAAGTAAAGAAGCTAAGTGTCATCTTGAGAGCATAAACCCATTCCTCATTAGATTTAAAGGGACATAATACTCATATGCGTATTCACTTGAAAGTGATGCAGCATATCTGTAAAAAACCTGACTAGAAAATATCACCTTAACACCTCTATGTTAAAAAGAAGATATTTACCTTTAAATTTCCTAATTTCCTTCAACATTTGGGTTGAGTGTAATGTCCCTTTAAATGTGACCATTGCTGAAAACCTTCTAAAATGGTTTAAGTAATGAGGGAAAAATGTTTAGATAGTTTCATGTAAATTGACATCTAGATATATATGGAAAATAAGTTTGTACAGGTTTTTTAAAACCTGCTCATTATCCAATCAAATATTCAGATTTGCATCATTACCCTTGTTGATTTTTTAGTCCTTGGCCATGAATTTGAATAGGTTCTGTAGGGAAAGATGATATTTATTTATGATAAAAGTACATCATCTATAAAGTTCTTATTTTGTGATCTACTCCACCCACCTTAATATCCAAAATGTTCTGATCATCCTAAATGTGCGTGGGAAGTAAGGGACAATTTATAGTCAGAAGATGGGTTATAGGATGACTGGACAAAAGACAGAAGTAGCCCATCCAACATCCTCTAATTTGGGGACTAAGCAGTGGTCTGACTAGTGGCAGAGGGTTATAGACAACATTAAAGGCTTTATAGTGCTATCTGGGAGAAGATAGATTGTATGAGAGCAAAAATGGATATGCAGGACTAGGAGGGTGCTCATTTAGGCTAATTTTGAGGGGAGAACAACTTTAATATGATCCTTTCTGCATTGACCTAGTTCTGCTAGGAGGTAACATGATATCTGTTTTCTGGGTAATGAAGGCTGCAAGCTGTGTAAAACAGTGCAAAACAGTTAAAGGGACACAGAACCCAATTTTTTTTCTTTAATGATTCAGATAGAGCATGCAATTTTAAGCAACTTTCTAATTTACTCCTATTATCAAATTTTCTTCATTCTCTTGGTATCTTTATTTGAAATGCAAGAATGTAAGTTTAGATGCCGGCCCATTTTTTTGTGAACAACCTGGGTTGTTCTTGCTGATTGGTGGATAAATTCATCCACCAATAAAAAAGTGCTGTCCAGAGTGCTGAAACAAAAAATAAATCTTAGATGCCTTCTTTTTAATTAAAGATAGCAAGAGAACGAATAAAAATTGATAATAGGAGTAAATTACAAAGTTGCTTAAAATTGCATGCTCTATCTAAAACACAAAAGAAAAAATTGGGTTCAGTGTCCCTTTAAGCAGCTGACAAAAGTTAACTTAGAATTGCAAGTGAAAAAGCAACTAAAGATTTTCATGTGTGTATTTTTATTCCTAAGTGTTTTTGTTATGAATTATAAATATAAAGGTAACTAATGCCTTGCAACTAAATTGTCAGTTTAGGTAACGTGGAATATAAACCCTGCCATATTGGTAATTTTTGTGTTTGTAAAAAAAAGTTATGGTTTGTTTTCATTGGTGTTTTGTGTTGAAATAAACTAGTGTTCATTTTATTGTTTTGTGATTTGTCTCCATAGACAAAATTAGACCACAGCTCAGTTTACTGACATTGCAACTGAAAAGCAAATTCCAATCCAGCATGAACAGTAAAACCTAATTGTAGTTAATTATTTTTAGTGTAAGAAAAGTGAAAGTGGACAAGTAACACGTATAAGAAAATCTATCTTCACCTTAGAAAAAAATCTATTTACCTCCGGCATTTCTATTTTCAGCTGAACCTCAACATAATCATTTTGTAATTAACAGCTCAATTACTGGATATATTGGTGAAAGGACAACTATTATGTAATCTGAGGCAGAGGGGAAGTCAGTCCAGCACTTAGATGGCTCACACAAACCTTCAGGAAAAACCATGTCCACTGTCATAACTACAAACCCACTCATCACCACCAAGCCTGCCTCTGAATAATAATTCATATACAGTGAAGACTATAATTCTTGAAAGATGGTGGTTTGCAGATAACTAAGGAATATTGGGATGTTCAAGCAATGATCTTAAAGGGACAGTCTACACAAAAAAAAGTGTGTTCACGCCCGTGTAGTTAGCACAACACAGTACTAAATGCAAGTCAACAGATAATAAATAAAAAGTCATGTGATCAGGGGGCTGTCAGAAGATGCTTAGATACAAGGTAATCACAGCAGAAAAAGTATATTAATATAACTGTGGTGGTTATGCAAAACTTGGGAATGGGTAAGGGATTATGTATATGTTTTAAAACAATAAAAAATTATATTGTAGACTGTCCCTTTAAGAGAAGTCTGGAGATAGAAGGTAGAAATATAATTTGAGCGTGTGCGAATACAAATGTCCAGCCTAACTGGAATGCTACACATATTTAGAGTCCATATTGTTTTATCACACAAGTATTTGTTGCTAAATCCTAGCCATTGTCTAACTTTCACTATACTGACGCATCAATATTACCCTAGAAGGGAAATTCTTTTTTTTTTTTTTTTTAACATTCCTTTAAATTGTTATTTTAAAGGACCACTCAATGCAGTATAATTGCATAATTAACAAGTGCATAATAAAAAGACAATGATTTAACATCTACTCTGAATATCAAATAATTTTCGCCCACATTTTCCGGCCCCCTGTATGATGTGACAGAAATAAGCCAATCACAGACTAGAATATGCATACCCTGTGAGCTTATGCACATGCTGAGGAGAGGATCTTGTTCCCCAGAAAGTGTGTATATAAAAAGATTGTGCACAATTTGATAAAGGAAGTTAATTGGAAAGTTTCATAAAACTACATGCTCTATCTGAATCATAAAAGTTTTTTTTAACTTTATTGTCCCTTTAATTTTGAAACTGTATTTGATTCATTCTATTGTCTTCAAATATATACTGATGAATATGTTGTCAGTAACACTTTTCATAGCAAAAAATTATTGTAACCTTACTGCTCATTGTATCTGCATTTCTTTATCTCAAACAACATTTTAACTTCTACTTTCAAGCCTTATAGAACATTTTTCATAGCTGGGAGTTCCAGTGTGTCTAATATTTACCATCTTCAAAATAGCACTTAAACCACACTTATAGAATGGTATGTACTTTGTAAATATAAGTTTTACATCTTAATACAAT